>NC_067475.1:25852619-25940119 GCF_947179515.1 Apodemus sylvaticus | reverse complement strand
ACTCTCCAGGGAAGAAGCCAGACTTGTAGGCTGCAGCAGGGTCCAAGAATACCTGCCCATATTCAAGCTTTGGATACACCGATCTGTTACTGTCGTGTCACAATGACTTAGCTGGTGCATGGTTCATCTGGGGAAATCCATATATACAAAGGCCCAGACTGCTTTAGTAGTTGAGGTAGCTTTCATGCCTAATTTCTTGACAACTTTGTTCCTTTTATTTTTTTTTCTTCTTGTATTCTCTATTTTGACCTTTACTCTTGATCTTCCCAAAGCTTAGCTAACAAATGCCCCTTAAACTCCGGGACACTGTCATTGGTAGAATCTTACCTTAGCAATCATGTAATGGAGTCCCCTGTAATCAGACTCTGGAGTAATACTGCTAATTTCGTTTATAAACATTGGTTCTTCATAATCCAAATTGGAAACAACTCTCCCAGATGTAAAAATCGCATCAACCTTTTTGATTTTTCCTATAATGAGAAAAATATAGTAATACATTCTTCCTAAGAAATTACGTTGACTCTATCCCATTTACCTCAATTTTATTTGAAAGAGTGAAAATATTGTGAAATAAATTAAGAAATGCAAGCAAATTCCTATGTGGATCCATGGCATTATCTTTAAATAGCCATTCTTTTATTCTGAAATGGTAATACTAGAACTGAATTTCATCTTGCATTGACCCTGCTCTCCAGCCAAAAGGCACCACACACTTCCACGTCTGCTGTGCAGTCAGCTGAGTCCTGGAGGTAAATTCTATGTAGTGAAAGGAGATGAGAGTGTTAACTGTTACCTATAGGACATATCCATATAAAGAAGAGGCACTATATTTCTTTTCCTGATTGCTTTAATCAGGCTCCTGGAACATGTGTTGTGATAGCTGGTGCTCTGGCAATCATTTGGACCACATGAATAAGAGTTGCATACTAGAAAATACCAAGTAATATAAGGTGTTCAGGTAAAAGGAATGTGGTAATGATTTTGTGGTCTTGCCATGGTAAGGCTAGCAACTTACTTTAGCCTAGTCTCTGTGTAAGATAAACTGTTGTCTTAATTTAAAATATTGTTATTCTAAGAGGTATAGTTACCTTCCTGTACAAAAAGGCCGGTGCACACAGTCTCGCTTGTGTAATTCACCCCTCCCCCCAAGCCCAGTGCTACAGTTAATGAGTGACACTGATTGTCTTATGGAAATGTCAGTGGGTAAAGAGACCTGGCAAGCTACAAAGGGCATGGCCCTGACTTCGACTCCTACTTACTGAGCACTCTCAGGAAATTATTTAACCTTCTTTAGTCACAGTTTCCTGTTCTGCAAAACCAGTTATAGTTTGCCTTAATCTGCTCTAATCAGGCATCTTAGACTGTGGTCTGGACACAGCAGAATTGCTTGCTTGCTGCTATGAAGACAGGAAGTCCATGATCATAAGGCCAGCGTGGATGAGTTACAGGGAAGGGCCCCTTTCCATAGGGATGTCTCACTGTGACTCTTGGATGGATTTGGCAGCTCAGTGGGCCCTGTATATAAGAAAACTTATCCTAGTCATGACGGTTCTGCCCTCATGGCCTGATCATCTTCCTAAGGTCACACTTCTTTTTAGTATCATTTTGACATTTAGGTTTCAGTGGGAATGGTCGGGCACAAACGTGCAGTGAGAATTCCATAGGTATAGGCTTTTTTATTTTTCATTTTGTTATTGTTCTTCAAACAATATGCTTTAATGATTCAGTGTTTGCACTGTATTCCTTTCAAGTAATCTCCAGATGACGCAGACTGTATGGAAGGATGCACGCAGGTTACATAGAAACACCAGCCACCCCCCTCCTGCTTTTTTATATAAAGAAGGTGAACACCTGCAAAGCCTTGTGTCTTCAACATCTGGGAACCAGCCCACCTTGAGTGCCAAGGCACAACTACAAAGATTTGTAAGATTTGGCACAATTATAGAGAAGAGCTCAAATATATATTTGTTACCTACCTACCTACCTACCTACCTACCTACCTTCGTCTCTGTTCCTTCCCCCTGAGTACTGGAGTTAAAGACATGGCCAGTGAACTAATTAACTTAGGTCTTTATTTTCCTTGTTTTATTTTTCTCTGAAGCTTTTGAGTTCCTGTCAAGTGATGTCCTTGCACAGAAGAAATAAAGTTTCCAGGAGACAAAACTTGTTAGGGACGCAGAGGTGGTGTATCTTTAGGCAACCTGAATGGTTATGGCAGAAAGCAAGAGAATACAGCAAGGTGCTTGAAGGAATTCTTGAGGCTTGAATATTGGGTCCATAGCCCTGCATCTTTATGCTTTAAGGCTACTTTCAGGATCTTACGTAGAGGCAATAGCTATTTAATGAACTCAAGAGTTTTCCTTCATACATGGAATTGTTATACTTGAGAAAAGACAAGAGTCAAGAACTAGTGGTTTCTAGCCATGCTTGGAAAAGCACAAATATAGTAGATTGTGCCATGTGTATCGGTTTTTATGGAAGGAATGAATAATCAATGCTGCTAAAGATATGGGTTCAAGGCATGGGGAATTTCAGTAATAGGAATGGATTGAAAGTGTTAGGGTTTTTTTTTTTTTCTGTGTAGCTCAAGTGAAAATATAAAGACAGTGTCTGGTGGAGATTGCTTTTCTTCTCTGGACTCTCTCTTTTTCTCTCTGTCTCTCTGTCTCTCTCTCTCCCCCTTCTTCCCTCCCTCCCTCCTTCTCCTCTTCCTCCTCCTCCTTCTTCTTCTTCTTCTTCTTCTTCTTCTTCTTCTTCTTCTTCTTCTTCTTCTTCTTCTTCTTCTTCTTCTTCTTCTCTCTCTCTCTCTCTCTCTCTCTCTCTCTCTCTCTCTCTCTCTCTAAGAGAGGGCCTCTCTGGTCAGAAACCATGAGGCAGACAAGGCTGGCCAGCAAGCCCCTAGGCCCACCTGTCTCTGCCACCCCCCCCCTTTCCTCCAGGGCTGTGACTATAGGCACATGCTGTCACACCCATCTTTCTTGTTTGGGTTCCCAGGGTTTGGGTTCAAGGCCAACACAGCACTAACTAAGCATTCTCTCCTGTGCCCTTCTGCTCTCCCAACATATATTGAGTTAGATTTGCATCATTAAGTCATTTCCAATAATGCATGGCGAGAGGTGTTGCAACACCACTGTAGTTTATACTGTAGGACAGCCAACAGCATGGGTTATTGTGAAAATTAAATTGTTTGGCAGCTTGCCTGGTAACATGTACTTAATTAAAATGTGATAAATAAGAAATCCCCTTCAAGATCTTATTCTTGAAGATCAACATGTGTTGAAATGTCAACGCTCATCCCTGCCAGAATTAGTGTTGAAGATCACAGACACTGGTACATTTCTGATTACCTTGACTTTCTGGATTGTGTCACAGTTTTGCATGTAGAATTGAGGATGCATCCTTGGGCATTAAATACATTAAAAAATACAGATACATTCTCTCTCAGTTAATAGAGGCCTCTACCTTGTGTTTCTGTGCCACCCTGCCAGCTCTTACCCTCCTGTCCCACACAGATGCAGCGGTCCTAGAAGACAGGAGATGGGGCCAGGCTCTGCCCTCGGTCTCGCACACTCATTTGTCTGCTGGAGTTGACATCTAATTATCTGACCCTCTTTTCCATTTACAGCCACTCAAAGATGTTTGCTAATGTCTAGAAGCACCTAAGCAACACAGAAGACTTTTGATTTTGCTCCGAACAGATTAGCATTTTGCTTATAATAGATCATTCTTCTAGAGATGTTTACTTAGTGGCTCCTGAGGAGGAAGCTGTGTAGTCCCTCACCTGAGACTGAGAGGAGTGAGGGCCACCACGACAGAGCAGGAAATAGGAAGTGGAACATGGAGGTGGCAGAAAGAATTCTCGGATAGAGCCAGGCATGGGAGGATGTAAGGAGATAAATGCATGGCACCTGAGCAAGGAAATCAGTCACGTGGCAGAATGTAGATTAGAATAAATGGGTTATTTTAAGTTATGATCTGGTCAGAGAGGAGCCTAGCTGTATGGTCAAGGTATTTGTAGATCTGTCTGGAGTCTGAGCCTTGTTTCTGGGAACATGGGGCTTGGAGGAAGAACCAGATACGCCTTCTGCACTTCATTTATCATCAAACGCTTCTCAGGAATGCGCACAGCCGTGTATTTTGGGGTCCACTTTGGGTGGTGCTTGTCTATTCCTTGGATCTCTTAGGGTCGCATGGTTCCCATGTCAATGATGCTGCAAATCCTGTATCCAGTTTCTGGCATCTCTGGTGCGTCCTCAGGGCTGGGCTGGAAGTACTTACTTAAGCTCTCTCGTTTCCTGCCATGACACTTTTTGTCTAACCCATCCTGTGATGACCATTTGTCTCCTATAGCCCTGAAGCCAGGTAGTTTCTTTTTAAAATTAGTAGTTGAGTCTCATTCAGATTTTTTTTTAAACATATGATGACCTTAATATTTTTATTAATTATTTTATTTATTAACATTTCACATGTTGTCCCCTTTTTTCGGGTCCCCTCTCCATGAGCACCTCTTCTCCCTCCCCTTTGCCTCTAAGAGGGTATTCCCACTCTGACCTCATCCCTTTAGCATCCCCTTTCTCTGGGGCATCAACCCTCCACAGGACCAAGAGCATCCTCTCCCACTGAGGCCAGACAAGGCAGTCCTCTGCTACATATGTATAGGGGGGGTCACAGACCTTGGTTGGTGGTTTAGTCCCTGGGAACTCAGAGGGGTCTGGTTAGTTGATACTGTTCTTCTTCCTATGGGGTTACAATCCCCTTCAGATCCTTCAGTTCTTCCCATTACTCTTTCATAGGGGTTCCTGGGCCTAGTCCAATGGTTGGGTATAAGTATCTGCATCTGTCTCAGTCAGGTCCTGGTAGAGTCTCTCAGAGGACAGCCATGTCAGGCTCTTGTCTGTAAGCACATCTTGGCATCAGCAATAGTGTTGGGGTTTGGTGCCTGCACATGGGATAGATCCCAAGTTAGGGTGGCCTTTCCTCCAGTCTCTGCTCCATTTTTTTGTCCCTGTATTTCCTTTAGGCAGGAATAATTCTGAGTCAAAATTTTTGAGATGGGTGGATGCATTGGGTCCTGGAAGCCTCCCACATACCTGGTGTGTGGAACTTTTTAGTGGTTCCCTGTCACCTTTACCCATCCACCCCATACTACTGCTTATTTCTATTCATTCTCCTGGCCCTCTGGGCATCTCTCCTGTCCCCCTCCCATGCCTGCTCCTGCTCCCTTCTTTTCCATCACCCTCCTTTCTCCCACTCAGGTGCCTCCCTCAGCCTCCTGTGATTATTCTGTTCCCCCATCTAAGTGGGATTGAGTATCCATACTTGGGCCTTCCTTCTTGTTAAGCTTCATATGGTCTGTGAGTTGTATCATGGGTATTCTGAACTTTTTGGCTAATATCCACTTAGCAATGAATATATACCATGCATGTCCTTTTGGGTCTTGGTTACCTCACTCAGGATGATATTTTCTAGTTACATCCTTTTGTCTGCAAACTTTGTGATGGCTTCTTTTTTAATAGCTGAAACGTATTCCATTGTGTATATATACTACATTTTCTGTGTCCATTCCTGTTGAGGGACATCTGGGTCATTTCCAGCTTCTGGTTATTACAAATAAGACTGCTATCAACATAGTGGAGCATGTGTTAATTTTTCTAATGGCATTTTTATTGAAACAGGTGTTTAGATTCACTCCATCATGTTCAACTCTACAATAAAAGATGAATCACCACTATGCTAATATAGCAACGAAAATAATTAATGAAGGTTAGTTCAACAACTGTGTAAAATAGGTTCCTAAATATTTTCATCATTGTTCATAATTTGTTGTTGTATTCTTAGGAAAATCTCTTCTCCCTGAGGAACTGCTTTTCCTTAACTGTTTAATCACAAAACCAAGTTTGAGAAGTTTTAGCTTTCTGTGTATGTCTTACTTTTACATCATGTGATTCAAGTTCCAAATTATATAGTTACAATTAAAATGAAATTGAGCTCATTGTAAAGATCCATTTCATAAATGAGTATTTCCATTGTTATTTACTTCAAATCAAAAGGAAGTTATGTCTTGGTCATACCTATAATGGTATGGTGGCTCATATCTATAATTCTAGTACTCAAAAGGCTGAGACAGGAGGACCACTAGGACTTCCGGGCTGACGTGAGGTACACAGTACATTCAGACCAGCCTGGACACTAGAGTGAGACTCTATGTCAAAGTAATTGAGTAAGCAAATAACTAACCCTAAGGAGTAATGGACTATTCCACACCAGAGTATATGTATTATTTTATACCACTGAGTACCCTATGTTCCTCCAAACTGCCTATAATTAAATAGAATCTAAGTAGGTAAACACTAAGCAAAGGGTAAACATTCATTGATGTCATCATTATTATTTCAGTGTTTGATGATTCATTGTGATAGAAAGTAGCTGGTTTAGAACTGAGAGTAGATAGCTCTAAGGGGACTTTCTATGTGTCATCAAGCCGTCCTGGAGTGTACAGGGAGCCCTGGAAGTCCACAAGGCCTACCTGGCTCAGATGAGGTGTGAGTGTCCTCAGAACCTAAGCCTTACCATCAGCACAAAAGCACTGTCCCGGAGCATGGGCATTCCATGGTTGCTGTTGCCTTGGAATGGAGAAATGTAACATAGCCGGGGACCAGACACCTAATAAATGGCTCTGTGACTACAGGTGGCTTCCCTTCCTAGAATGATTGCATACTTCTCTAAATGGTTAAGCTCTGAAGCAGAGACCAGTGGAGATCATGACAGCCTACTTAGTGTCTTTTCACATAGGGGGCACTCAACAAACTGGATTCTCTTCCTCAGGGACGCAGAAATGAAAGCTTACATCTGTGTTGGGAACATGCTAGAAGCACAAAGCAGAGTATGTGACACTGTGTAAAACTTCTTGTAGAAGTTACAAGACCCATAATGTGTTCTGTGGGAATTGTACCTGTATATGTTCTATAAGGAAGATAGGAAATCATGAAATGATAAGGTATTTATTTTATTGCTGTAACTAAATAAGATAATAGTTTTCACTGTTCCATTTATTAAAATCTGAGATGTTGAATTTCAAATAATCTGCTGATCTTTAAAATGCATTCAATTTAAATTTTATCTTGTTAAGAATATCTGTTTTTTTTCTACAAGAATATGAGTAAAAAAGTCTACTTTCACTCCACCAAGTTTTTCATTTATTATTCCAAGCAGGTTTTTTTTTTTTTGGTGGTATATTTTTTGGTAGTATATAAGTTAATTATTTTTAAGTGAAATTTATATGACTTATTTTATTCTTCGCAGAAAAGTCTTTTTCTGCAATGACTATTAAAATTTGTGTGAATCAATTTAATATTAAAATAGATCATATTAATTATTACTGGGTCCTGAGAGATCATTTTTTGGTTTTTTGAGACAGGGTTTCTCTGTGTAGCTCTGGCTGTCCTGGAACTCACTCTGTAGACCAGGCTGACCTCAAACTCAGAAATCCGCCTGCCTCTGCCTCCTCCCAAGTGCTGGGATTAAAGGCGTGCGCCTCCACTGCCCGCCTGAGAGATCATTTTTAAAGCTTAAGCTCTGTTTTTATTTTTGATGCATTGTGTTAATAATTAAAGATTAAAAAAATCTTGGCAATGGGCAGTAGGCTTCTATGTAGAAAAACAGGAAGTTAATCATGGGACACTTCTCTTCTTACTGCTGTAAACACAACAGTAAGGTTTGCTACAGTTAACACTACATATTTTGTCTGTTATCTGAAGTAGGTGTTAGGGAACATGCCAAGTGAGTTTTCCTAACTGTTTGTAGTCAAAGAATCTTTGTATAACAATCTTTTTGTATGGAATATTGAATCATGAGGCTTAAATGGGTAACATGAACTTTTTTTTTAAAATAGGTTTCACATATATTATTTCTGTCAGTATGTCTATCTCTCTTTGTCTCTGTGTCTGTCTGTCTGTCTGTCTGTGTGTGTTTGTGTATGCATGTATGTGGTGTGTACACCCAGGATTCTTTACATATTAGAGGACCTCATCTCTCAGTTGTTATGACCAGTAAACAACCTTAGGTAAACTACAAAGAGTAGAAAATCAGCATGTCAGAAATCCATATTCTCATTGTTAAGGAGAGAGGGCCTGGGCATCATCTATAGGAAAGATGTACAGCAAGAATCATCCCAAACGTCCTGGCAGACTGCATGTGTGCATGCTTTAGCTGCTGTGTTGCCAGGCAGGGCCATTGTTTTTGTTATTGTATTATTATTTTGTAATTACTGCTTGAGTTGACAATATTTTGAAATATTTCCCCCAAACTCTAGAACAACCCGTGTCCGTAGGACTGTGAGGTGCCTCTCCTATTGGCTTTTTGTGGTTCAGGTGTTAATATGAAATATACATCACAGCGAAACTGTTTCAGAAGCCTGCTGGCCTCCATTGTGGAAGGATTGTGTTGCTTGTATTCTATTATTTATGGGTGATTGTCAAGTTGGAAGAGTTGCCATTTCATAACAGCCCCAGGAATAAAGCCCCCTTTTCTCGACAGCCACGGGAAGGCCCAGGGTTCCACAGAGAGCAACTTTGTTTCTGCTCCTTCTGCTTGAATAAATCATGGCTAGGGGAGGCCTTATTCTTGAGCTTGGAACTTCAGTGAGAGCAAATCAGCTGGTATTGGGTGAACACCTTCAAGAGAAGAGGCAGGCTTCCTTCTTCTGGTTAATTTCCCCAAGGTGAAAATTTTAATCTCAAATGTATCTGTATGAAAGCTAACCTTTCAGAAGGCTTAACTCTCCTAGAATAATGCTTATTATAACTACAGATTAACTTTGGCTAACTTTATAAATCAAAATAATTTCGAATTAAGTACATCAAAAAGGATTTATGAACCTCGTATAGTGTATGTAACCTTGGGATGAAACTAGAGCTGAGCATGCTATAGGCACTGCTGGTGTATAACAAATATATTCCTGTTGCCCAACAACTTGTTTTTGTTGTTTTTCCTGGTCTTAAAATCTGGGACTCTTTTGGTGCAAGCGTATTTATCTTGGAAGAAGATAATTTTTAAAAATTCCATTCTCATAGGCCGGAGACATTGTAATGCGAAAAATATAGATGATCTTGATAAATTACTTTTAATGTCACGTGGCAGGCCAGACTTTCGGTGTATGGATCTTTATAATAGCACACACCGGAGTCCCTGGAACACAGACATGAGTCAGGCGAGGTGTATTGTTAACGCGTTTTGGGACACACCCAGCAGATGAAAAGGCTCAGGACTCTAAGATGCATGAAGTTCGGAAATTCTCCCTGGATGACTCAGTAACTATTGTGTTTTCTTTATCGTTAATTATTTTTAGATAACAGAGTCAACAGATGCACAAGGAGGAAGGATCCTTATGAAATGGCAGTTTGGGGCACCTCTACCCTTAGAGTTAGAGAGCGAACAGAATTTTTACAAATGAGAAGTTTGTCTTTAAAAAGATTGAGACTTCAGTTTCAGCCTTCCTGGTTTTTTTTTTTTTTTTTTTTTTTTGGTCTCAGAAAAAGCTTAGACAGCGTTTGCTCAGGAGAGGGTTTCTTGAAGCAGGCGGCCCGCTTCCAAGCACATCTGCTGCGCTAGAAATGTAAGGAAAAAAAATGGCCACCAGGGACATGTTCTGCAGTTGACCTTGTAGTACCATTTCAGATCCTGGACAGGTGGCCGTTTTAGAGCCCTTTGGAAATTAAGATCAAAACCTTTTGTTTTATAGTCAAAGAAAATGATACGGGCGGAGAGTTGCTTAGATTCTGGGCCTAGGTTTCTTGATCTGTGGACTTAAAGATTCATCTTCAGCTGACCTGTGTAGCCCTCTGGGTTTGTGCTGCCACACCTGCACCGTCAGAGTTATTCCTCTGAGTAAAAAAAAAAAAAAATGCCCCTGACCCCTGGTATATGCCAATTAATCATCTTCGTGGCAATGTTCTTCATGTTTAAGTTTCTGTGAACCAGGAAAAGTGAATCCACAGAGTCAACCCTTGGCACAGGGCAAATATTTGACATGGTGGAGAATTGCTGTCAGAAAGTTTTGTCTTGCACCAAAGCTGGGTTGGGTATATCGTTAAGGTGAATCTGGCATTTTGATTTATAATGAAAGGAGGGCAACATTTGCAATCCCTGTTTTTACACTTTGATGCTTGATGAATGTTCTTTGTTAGGTGATACTGGGTGTTCTCAAGAGCTCTTAAGTCCTCTCCAGTCCTGCCCCTCCATTCAGTACCCAGAGTGTGAGTTGTCCCTGACACCTCGTATTTCTTTAGTTGAGTGAGGAATGGGACAGTTTGTGCTTGTCCTTCTGCACTAGCTCAGGGTGTGGACTCCATTTTTATCTTGCCTATCTTAGTATAATTCTTGCCAAAGGGAATGCAGATAGCTAAACAAAACGGGCACTAAAGGAAAACCCAGCACCCATTCTGTAATGCTGGGCTAGTCAACTCTGGAATTACAGCCAAGGGAGGGAACTGTAGCTCAGAGGATTTGTTCTCTTGATTTGCTTCTGCTGACTACTTTTCTTTCAGGTTGCAACGGGTCTTTCCTGTACTTTCTTACCTTTAAATTCCCCCTGACAGTTGGAGAGGTAGTAGGTGAACTTCATGTAGATACTTTTCCTGTAGCTCATACTTCCTTGTTACTGTTAGTTTCATAGAAATTCTCTTTCATTCTTAGGGGGCCTTGCCACCAAGCAGTTGAGCATTGTGATTTGTGGCATCCCTGAGGGTCCTCGGTGGTCAGTGGAGGAGGTGGGCACATTCCAGCAGAGCTTTGATTCAGAAGAGAGCAAGGGCATGGGGTGAAACTTGGCTACTGTCTCAAGCTTTCCTGGAGGCAGAATTTCTTAATTAGTTGCCCCAGTGTATGCAAGTAAATTAATGACAGCCAACAACTCCAGAAACCCCATCCGTCCTAACAAAACATAACGATAGGATGTCCCACAGATAGGACAAAGGGCTAATTTTCTTGGACTCCAGAACCTTTAGCTTTGACTTTGAACCTGTAGTGGACTGCCTTGGGTCATTTTGGCAGGCAAAGTTAAAACTTTTTCCTTTAGTCCAGCAGTTCTCAACCTGCGGGTTGCAACCTCTTGGGACCACATATCAGATGTCCTGCATATCAGATATTTGCATGGCGATTTATAAAAGTAGCAAAAGTGCAGGCATAAGTAGCAACGGAATCCTTTTATGATGGGAGGTCACCACACCATGAGGAACTGTATTAAATGGTCACAGCATTAGGAAGGTTGAGAACCACTGCTCTAGTGGATGTATGGTTACACAAACATCCATGAATTAAATGTACCATTTCGGCAGATCTCCTCCTCAGGGCATTCCGGAAAGCTTTGAAATGAGTTGACTTAATCAACAATGAAACCTGACCGTGCTGAAGGACTATACATTGCCATCCTTTGAAGACGGGATCATGAAGAACATTCAGACAACCCTTACAACATGTTTTATTGTTAAGTGCAGGAAACGACACATTCAAAGCTTTATTATGGACATATTAGCCTTTCCTCCCAATCTTTGATAACCTGCTGCTCCTCACTTTTAAATTAAGAAGATTGTAGACAATTCCTAAACAGTCTTTGACTAGGAAGTTCTGATATTTCAAGTCTTTTATCTTATTCAAACAGTATCACTACCTTTACTTTCTGTAAGAAGAGGGAGAATTTATAATTTTCTACGCATGTTTATACTTTAAAAGAAACAGAGACTCTTTCATCAATTAGCCTAAGCCCAGATGACATCATTAAAAGAACTATTTGCAGTTCATGCCTTGATTACTTGTTGGTTTTCTAGAACTGAGAGTGTCCAGTTTTCTTCCACACCTTTCCCCAAGGTGAGAAAAAAGTTGTTCTATTTTCCCCCAAACCCTACTACCTTCTGTCTAGTGTTTCCAGAGTTCAGTTGGAAAGGCACATTACTTCCTGCTCTGTTCTTAAAACCACCACTCCAAGTGTTAGAGGTGCCAGTAAGTGAAGAATGTCTTTCATGGTCTCAGATACTTAGGGTTTCTGTCCTGATCTTTGAGCAGCAGCTCTCCTGTTGGGAACTCACAGAGTTCTTCCCTGCATTCTCAGAGATGGTTTTAAATCAGTCCAAGCCTAGGGTATCATTTGCTCTTATATCAGATAAGCAAATAAAATAAACAGACTTTTGCCCACATGGGAACCGGTTTCTGCTGTTTCTGTTCAGGTCTCTGAATGGGTCCCATTGTTTATTTATTGTGCTTTTCACAAGTGCTAATAAGCTCACCCTTGTTTTACTAATAGCTCTTTTCTTAAGTGGCTTGACATTTCAGTTAACTGTCAATAGCCTCAATGTTTTTCTTTAAATTGGGCCAGACTAACTGGCTTGTTCAAAAGTTAGGCAGCCTTATATAAATTGTGGCATATAAAACTAAGGAACATTTATTAGGCATTTTAAAATTTGTTTCCCTAGTTACAAAATGTAAGGTCACGATAGAAACTTTGCTTTTATATTCTTTCTTGTGCTAGTAAAATTAAGTAATTGAATGCAGATTGTAGAACTGGTCGAATAACTAAGTCGTTATAAGTTTTTAGTTAAAGCCTGCTAGATATGTGGACACATTTCACTTTTAAATGTAACTCTGTTACAAGTCATAGCATGAAGAATTTAGATAAGCAAACCTATAGTTAAGGCAGTGCTTTTCTTTCAGATTTTTATTGCATTAATTTTAAAAGCCAGAAATAAGAAAAAAAAAGTCTTCATTAGTGGAAGTGAAACTGAAAGTGAAATTAAAGTGGACTGTTGACCTTGTACTAGGAGTTAAAATATGCAAGCCAAGGCCCATGTCTGCACAGAAAGGGGCAGAGTTGGGGGAGCAAGTCCTGCTACATTGGGAAGTCTCCTCAAGTGACCAAACACTGTAACAATAGGACAGTAGTCAAATCATTCTGTTGATAGTCTTAAATGTAATTAACAGTGTAAGTAAAATCAAAGACAGTCTAAAGAGAAAAATGTAGGGCAGGATATATTAAAATATCGTAATGAAGGTGTCTGTAAACCCTTAACATGAGCTGCACACATATAGTCACAAGAAGGTACTTCTACTTACAGAAGACAGTATAGACACGCCCAGTAGGTAGGTAAACCAGCAAACAGGGCTGATGAAATGGCTCATTAGATAAAGACATTTGCTACAAAGTTTGGCAGCCCTTTGATCCACAAAGTTGAAAGAGAGGACCACCTCCAGAAAATTGGCCCCTCATTTTAACAGGTGTGCATACTGTGGCACATATTTACATGCTTTTCTGCGTGTGTGTGTGTGTGTGTGTGCGCGTGTGTGTGGGTGTGTGCACGCGCACCCCATAAATAAGTTTCTAAAAAATATTTTTAAAATATTTTTATTTTAAATATTGTGAATGGATGGAGCATGAAATAATCACTCTAATGAAGGTGACTGACCAAGATCCAGAAAATCAAACATTGGTTGTTCTCTCAAATAATTGGATGATAGCTTTGACTGTTGTAGCTATTACTGTGTAGAAAGAGCTTTATTATGCTGATTTATGCTAACTAGGAAAGCTAACCCTCATTTCCTTTGATTTATCTGATACTAAAGTCCTTATTGTGACTTATTGCAGCGTGGTTTTGCTATAGTGTTGATGCCAGTCAATACCCCCAAGACGCAGATACCTCTGCATTTAAAGATGATCAAACCGAGAGACTGACCTGTGGGTGGTGGCGCAGTTAGTTAATGATAGAGTTGCTACTTTATCTCATCAAGGTGTCAGGAAATATTTCTGGCACAAACAAATGAGTAAATCAGTGTCCTTGGTTTGGTTACTTACCATTTCCTTACTCTGAGGCAGGCAACAGCCTTTCCTAGGTCTGGGTAGCATTTACCAGTGAAACTTCTCTTTCATAGAAAAAGAATAGCCTTGCAAATGCTCATATTTTTGAACTGAAATAGAAGATATTGCCCAAGCTAAATTAAATGGCACTCGTGTTTAGCAAACATTTACTAATTTGCATTGTTTTATTTTAATTTGATAATTTTTAATTGCCTTTGGTTTCACATGGGACTTTAAAATATTAACCCTGCTTTTAAAAATCCAACGTGCCATAAAGAGAGAGCCTTAGATAAGGTGTGTGCAGTAATATTTATTCTTTAAAGTGTGGAAATGTTGTATAAGGACCTCAGCAGTGTTGCTTCCCTTTAGTTGTGTTACTTGGGTCCCTATTGGTCTTTACTTGATCCCTTGGCCAACAGCTTAATTGGAAATGCATGATATGGATGGCCTGATAGGAAGCAGTGCCTGTAATGTTGTTATTGGATGTCGTTGTTGTTACCTCAGTCAGTTTTTGCAGTTTCAGTAAACCTTGGACATTTTAAAACACCATTGTTGCTTTCTGTGACATTAGAGGTTATGTGTATGTGTGTAAGACTCATTTCATATAAAACTATTTAAATATAAGTATATAAAGGTTTGCAAAATGCTCAGCTTGTTGTCATCTGAGAGTACGTTGTTTTGAATGGTGGTAACACAAGAATGTTTGAAATGTTTTAAAAGTAAAGTCTTAAATTGTTTACCAAAATGATATTTTTTATATTTATTTTATTTATTTTTGAGTTGGAAAAATTCCTTTATTATATTTTTTTTCCCCAAAACTCTCCTGTCTGATCTTCTCAGAGTCAGATAGATCCTTCTTATCCCTGGCCCACCTTACAAAATCAAACTCTAAGAATGATGTTTTAAAATGAATACTTTTGTCTTTCCCTCAATAATTATTGATGGGAGCAGTTGTAATCTAGGCCTGGGAGGACTCAGTCATGCAGAGATCCGTTCCTTTTGGGGAAGTCCACAGACAGAATAGAGAAACATTTAAGAACACCATGTGAGATGATCAGACGAGCCTTAAAGTGATCTTCAAAATTATGCGAGAAAAGAACTGTTCTCTCTCCATGACCATTTCTTTCTCACTAGTAGACTGTGACCATCACCACAGTTTACATTTTGAGCTGATCTTGCCCTTTGTCAGGAAATCCCCAGGAAAGAGGTATGGCTTTGCCAGTCTCTGATCCAAACATGTTTTCTGACTAATCTTTTATAACCTTTTTTATGTTTTACAATGCTACCGTGGTTCTCATTTCCTGGATACAGAGAATACAAGCTATAGATTTTCAGTTTGACTTGACAGCTTGAAAACCTTAATCTGTATGTGTATTGACCTTAGCTGGTTAGTATTGTTAAATACACTGGGCGATAGTTTAGCTTCTTTGATTTTTATGACCTGAATGACTTGTATGGAATATATTCAGCATCTTAGCTGGTTCCATTTACCTGCTTCACTTTTTTTCTTCCGTTTTTGCAAGGCAAATTATCTTTATCAGATTGGCAGGTTCAGTACCAGTCACAAATCTGGGCAAAAGTAGATGGGCTGCAACGATTCTAACTAATCAACTGTTGAACTGTGTAGACACCAGTGTGATAGTTTATACATTTTTGCTTTATAGTGCTGGGGACCGGATCTAGGGTCTCATGCATGCTAGGCAGATGCTCTGCCTTTAAGCCACATCCTCCTGTTCTTGGTCATATGGTGAATCTGGTGCAAGTGTTACTCATGACAATAGTAAAACAGAACAAACAAAACAAAACAAAACAAAAAAGAAAATAAAGAGACGTCTTGTGATCATCGTTAAACTAATATTGCAGAGGATGGCTTTGTCAGACATCAATGAGAGGAGAGGTCCTTGGTCCTGTGAAGGCTCGTTGCCACAATGTAGGGGAATGCCAGGACAGGGAAGCAGGAGTGGGTGGGTTGGAGAGCAGGGGATGGGGGATGGGATGGGGGTTTTCGGAGGGGAAAGAGAAAAGGGGATGACATTTGAAATGTAAATAAAGAAAATATATAATAAAAAAGAAAAAGAAAGAAAAAATATTAATTTATAATTAATTTATGTGGCAGCATTACTACATGTTCAATATAATATGGTGTTATAAAACACAAGCACCGTTTCATTATTTCTAAGCAATAGTTACAGGTAAAAAATTCTGATGTGTGAAGTTTAATTGTAAATGTATGATCTTTCTGTTATCTATCTATCCCATACATGAATCCATCTATTCAACCATCTGCATTTGTGCTATATATGCTATTGACAGTTACTTATGAGTGACTCAAAGTAATGGTTGGTTTACTTTAGTATACTGTACGAGGAAGGCCGAGTTTTCAGTTTTTAATGAGATTGGATGCTCATTAACACCTGTCAGGGAGCATACTTTTCTTTAATGCTGGGAGCCATTATACATACAGATCCCCTAGGATCTGTAGGGGAAATGTTAGACTCTATACTATACCTTTAGAGCTGACAAGCAACACTGGCAGATGAGTCTGGCCTTTTGACAGTGCAACATAAGATAAACATCCAAGGAGTTTATGTTCATGTTACGAACTATGTAATCATGTTACAAAAACCCCACAAATACCATAAGCCATAATGCTTTAACTAAGTTTATGATTTTATATTGTGCTATATTTATTTCTATAGTTATACGTATTCACAACTGTTTTCAGGTTGGACATGCTTGTATCTCAGCAGAGAAAATTGGGGGAGGCATTAGCCAACAGACTACCCAATTAAATGGGAACAGAGCTATTGAGCTTCAAAGCTGGTTTCTGAATCCTAGCTTGTGTCAGTGGTATGCTCTGGCTACAGAAACAGTAGAGAGAAGAGTACAGACAGTGAGACTAGTCAAGCCAACATAACAGTAAGGTAATCACTATAAGAAGGCTTGAAAAACAAAACCACCTTTCCGGTTTTACCTAAAGGCACTTGGTATGCTAGGCCGCCCGCCAACCTCAGTCTCTAACATGAAAGCAAGTCATCTTCAGTGTCCAGACTCATATTCCTCACAAAGGGTGAGAGGAAAAGGCTCTCTCTCTCTCTATATATATATATATTCCTGCCACGCCACAATAGGGCATTTCACAATTCTCTACCACCCTCTGGATGTTTTGTGTCTGGCTTGCTTACTAGGCTCTTTCCCTAGACTGGTCACTCATTGGGTTCCTAGTAGTGTGGGGGCATAGCCAGCCCATGCTTGAATAGTAACAACAGGTTTTGGAAAGATCATGGGCTGGGTTCTGGCACAGACCAGGGATCTCCTCTTGTCCTGCTGCTGTTTACTGACTTCAGCTGGGCCTTCCAGGTCTTGATGTACACAGAGTAACCTTTTAGGGCTGGCTAAGTCATAATGATTAACTTTGCCCCATGTTTTGGCTCCATTGTTGGAAACACTTGATGATTATTTTTGTCCTTACTATGTGTTAGATACAGAATTAAGAAGGGGAATCTTTGAAATGAGTGGTGAGTTGTATGGTAACGGTAAAGAAATAGAAATAGAAGAGTAGCAAAGCTTAGAGCATTGCTTCTTAAATAATTTCCTCTCATGTCCTTTTTTCCTAATACATTTTTACATGACCTTTGGCATAGACTTATATAAACTAGGAATACAAATCAAGCACTTGCTGATATGTTATAAGGTCATTAATTTTAAAATAATTAGTGAGTATATATGTCATCTTTCATATATGTATTTGTCGTTAAGGAAAATACAAATTTGCATACTATTGAGATGGATGTACTTTTTCCTCTTCATGTAAAAATTAAATCTGTAATATTTGATACTGCAGGACAGTTTTTTCAGGTATGACTGATGTTTTGATTTTTAAGAGAAACCACTTTGTCTAAAAGCATAGTAGGAGAGGGCAGAATTTTTGGAAGTTGTATTTATCCCTAACCAAAATTTACTTGATTATTTTGTGTGACTTTATCTTCTGACTTTCACAGGCATGAGGTACAAACATGGTGTAAAGACTTATTTCAGAGAGAGCTCTCATACACATAAAAATAAATGTTATCTTTTTCAAAAGAACAAGAAATAAGGAAAGAATTTCATTTCTTACACCTTTGATCCAGTTATACTTGGATTTGAAAAATGTTCCTAGAAGGATATTGCATCCAATTGAACAGATAGTCTGTTTGCAAGTAAAGTCTATAAACCGCCTTAAATGGTGGTTTTTAAAATTAAAGAGTCTAATATAGAACAACACAAAGACACACACATTTAATAACTTACATGCTATAAAATAATAGTAGTAAAATATTCGAAGTCTTTGTTTTGTCCAGGTAAGCCAATGTGTTTCTCTTAGAGCTAAACGCTTTGTGTGTGCTTCTAGACCACTGGAATTCATGTCATGTGATAGTCTTGAATTGAAACTGCAGCGTTGCAGGACTTGTCACTGTCCTGTGGTCTGACAGTGTGTGCACCATGCAGTGTGTGTAAGCTGTGTGTTGAGACCCAAGGCTGTAGCGAATTCTTAGGCTACATCATGGGTAGATATGACACAACACCTCAGATTAATTATCCCTGGATTTTTAAAGTTAACTTTTGCACATTGCACATTCAGAAATGTTTTACTGTTGCCCTAATTTTGTTGACCCCAAGATTCGTTTATGTGACCTCCATATGGGATTGAATCTCACGGTTTATGAAGTTGAGACATAGACAAACTTGGCACTTGTCAGTGTCATTGACAGAGGCAATTAAACATCTTTTAAAGGACAGACAGAGGCCTGGGGTGATGATTTACTGATTAGAAGCACTTACTGCTTTTGCAGAGGATCTGTGTTTGATTCCCAGCACCCACATGGTGGCTCACAACCATCTATAACTCCAGGTTTAGGGCCTCTGACTTTGTCTTCTGACTTTCACAGCCATGAGGTACAAACATGGTGTAGAGACTTATTTCAGAGAGAGCTCTTATACACATAAAAATAAATGTTAATTTTTCTTAAAGAACGAGAAATAAGGAAAGGATTTCATTTACTACTGTCTTTGATTCAGTTGTACTTGGATTTGAAAAATGTAAGTTCCCAGAAGGATATTGCATCCAATTGAAGATATAGTAACACTTTTGAGAAGTTCTGTTTAGAGTTATAGAAGCACATTCTTATTTAAATTCAAAACATCTTTGTCATTTTTCTTTTCTGCTGATTCAGGCTCTGAAGGTGTGAAGTGTTTACTAGGAGCCCTCGACCAGCCTTCGCTATAATTAATTCTCCTGTCTCCACTATGTGTGATTTTACACTCTTGTGCTTGGTACTCAGGTACAGGCAAACGTTAGCTTTTGTTAAACTATAGTAATGAACCTTCAAAATCTTTGCCTGAGTTTAAATACAAGATTGAGAAATGGAAAGAGTAGTTAGGTTGAAATCTCCAGGAAAATGAGCTTGTGCCCAAACTTCTAAATCAAAGAACATGCTAGCAATGTTTACGGAACATCTAAGATTTTTATCTTTAAAGAGAATATGTGCTCACCTGTTATGCCGTTTACTCTGATGTGTTTTGAAGCTGTAATCACAAAGCAAAAATAATAAATTGGTTTATGAGATCATGTGATATGGTATTTTTATTTGTCTTTACTTCTCTCATATAATTGCTTAGCAGTGGAAAAAAAAAAGGAAAACAAAACAAAGGTAGACATTTGGAGAGATGTGAATGTTGTTAGGCCTTAGGCGAGTCTGGAACCTCCACAAATTGCAAATGGAGAATGCCTGTATTTATTTAAATAATGCATGTCCAGTAGGAAGTGGCAAACTTCCATCTTCCATTGTGAATGAGAGATAAATAGAAATTTAAAGTGATTTAAACGTTTCTGCGCATGAAATTTATTTGAAAAGAATACTTTTACAAGTTGTTAATTCTTATAAAGCTTAGGATATATCTTTTATTTCACCATATTTGAATGTACATACTTGTTTTCTAAAGGTTAACAATGTGTGTTTCCTTCATCTTAAAAGGCCAATTTCCATTCAGACATGTAAATAAAATGTAACTCTTGCCTGTTTTCAAGTCATTTAGAAAAGAAGACTTAGGGAGGAGGATGCATTCTGAAGTCTTAGAGTTGAAAAATGTGTTGGTTCTCATCAGATGAAACTGAAGGTGTCTTTACTGTCAGACCTGCTGGGGAAAGATTTCTTCTTTCACAGTTTTCCTGGGATTCAAACCAGTATGGGGGAGAACTCAAAGAGAGGGGGTGGAAACATCTTCAAATCATTACAGTAATAAGTGCTTGCACTGAAAAAGTTATTTATTGATTTGCTAATTTGTCTAGTTAGATGTATTACTGTCAATAGCCACATGCTGTAACCCCGATCCCAAGGAAAAAAGTTTGCAGGGAGGTAATCCCAGCAAAGGAATTATCTCTGTCTGTCTAGATATGGCCTGAGGTCATGAACTCTGTCACCATATTCTGAATGAGGGTCTTAGATTTTTCCAAAAGAAAAGTTCAGGAAATATTATTTAAAATTCCTAATGTCTCAAGACATGCATATATCCCTATCTTGGAGGTAAGTGTTATGAGCTATCAGAAACACAGCGAATACATTAGTGTTTTTTCCGAGTTTAAGAATTTACTGAGTAACAATAAAATTGCAATTATGTTTGTTTTGATGTCATTGGTTTGCCAATGACTGCTTTTCATGATAGCTCTGGTCGAGAGACAAACACAAGTTTTCATTATTGTTATTATTATTTTCACTGTTTTTATCATTAGCATTATTTTATTTAATTTCTATTGTGCTAGGATTTATTATTAATTATTACCAACTTCAGGATCCTATATTACATATAACATAGTAAATACATCTTTATTTACCTATATACCTACTTACTGTCTGAATCAGTTACAGAATGATTATAAAGGGCTGAAAAGATAGAGCTGGGAAAACTAGTAGAAGAATGAATGCCTAGTGCTTAGATAGACACCCAACTCTCTGGCTTTGGAGGACTTTGGAGGGGCACTGCTGTGGTTGCTGCTGCTGTAGTCACAGACTGGAGCAGAGCTGCAGAGTTAAGTCTGAGCGGGAGGCAGCAAGTCAGGACCGTGTCTAGACCAATGAGTTGTTGAACACACAGTCCATATGGGTGAACAGGATGATGGCAGATGACAGTACTTTGAGTAGGCATGTCAGCAGTGGGGCAGAGCCAAGCTGAAGCCCCCAGACAGTCTTTGAGTTCTCTGCCTATTGGTCCTTGACACATCTACTGGATCAGATGACATGTTGCTGGGGGCCATCAGTGCTGCAGTACTAAGTGTTCACTTTATGGGGTCCAGATGAGATGATTAGATCATTTTCTCGATCTGTTGTGTGGGAAATGTTCTCATGACTCTCTGATTTTCATAGACCCATATGCCTCTCTGGCCTCAGTTCACAACAATGGATTGATAAACTGTCCCCTTCTTACCCCCAGAATAAGTAACTTGTCAGTCTTTGCTGTGTGGGCAGAGCTGGTGCTCTCATGAAATCCATCCAAATGCACCTACGTCTTGCATTCTCCTAGAGGCAGGGGAAAGCCTGCTTGAAAATGATACCTCTCAAGGTGAGACACAGCTTGAAAAGCCATTCGCTTCCACAACATGGGGTAACTCAGGACAGGGTAAGACCTGACCTCAACAGTAAGCTTTATGTTGCAAAACTTACAAAGTAGATACTTTTTTGAGAAAGTCCATTACTCATACAGCCACTAATGGGAGTGGATATTTCTTAAGACATGTAGCCCCTTTCTAAAGTAATGTCTGCTTTGGACCATTGCCCATGTGTGCATAGTGATTACCCTCAGGTTTATTTTGTGTTGTGAGACTCTTTGACACGTTTTTAATGTTATTCCTAGAGTGCTTTCCAGGGCAGGAGTTGAGATGCCTTGGGAAGCGGTTGTCAGTTATTAGAGCTGAAGAGTAAAGACCAGATGCACTTTTTTTTTTAAAGATTTTTATTTATTATATGTGAGTACACTATAGTTATCTTCAGACAGACCGTATCTCATTATGGATGGTTGTGAGCCACCATGTGGTTGCTGGGATTTGAACTCAGTACCTTTGGAAGAACAGTCAGTGCTCTTAACCGCTGAGCCATCTCACCAGCCCAGACCAGATGCACTTCTAAGTAGCTTACAACACAACAGGAAACTGAGACAGCAAGGCATTCATCAGGCCCATGCGACAGTGTAGGGACCGAGAAGCCCTCCCCCAGGAGAAGGCTCTCTCCTGTTAATCCCTTTGCCGTGGTTCATGTATTTTTTCCACCAAAAATTCACAGAGCCTACTCTGAGACTGTGGTATGAGAGGGTTTTGTTATATAAGCATTGGTGAAATAAATGATCAAACTAGCTACAGATATGGCATAAATCATAGCATCTATTTAGCATTTAGAGATAAAATTCTAATATTGAAGTACTCTTGAGGAAACATAAGTTTGGTAGAATATGCTGTTTATCTCAACTGCTAAATGGGTCTTTAGAGCTCAAGTGATTCATGGCCATCCATTATCGCGTGCTGTGTTGATGGCAGCTTATACTAACACTGGGAGAGAAAGAGTCCAGGGATTCTTTTCTGTAAGTTCTCTCACCCTACGTAGTGCTTCGTCTTAAGTGTGTCTACCTCTCTAGCCCCCTTACAACCTCCCCCAGAACCACTACCCTTGGCCACCTATTTATATACAGAAGCTTCAAGATGTCGTGGTCCCTCAGGTTATGATCAGTGTGACCGGGGAACCAGGAAAGCAGATCGTTGTCTTAGCTCTGTTCCTTTGGTTGGCAAGCTTGTAAAGTGCTCTTTCATTTCCCTTACACTTATATTAAGTCTTAGGTGCTTGCCAGGATTAATCCTTTTGTTGGGGGATACAGACTTCATCCTTGCCCTCAAGGAACAAGAGATAAATCAGCAATCAGAGCAAAACTGTAGGGACAGACCGGAAACAAATGTGACTGAAAGACTGAAGTTCTCGGTTCTGTGGAGAGGAGTGGCTGTGCGTGGTGGTAGAGATGGAGGACTGTCGACCGGTGAGTGGAGTCTTCCGTCCCACTCGATGGGAATACGTTCACAAATAACGGGAACAGCTGCATCTTCCTGGTGCTGGAGATTCGCAGCTATGTGCTCGAGTAGGAAAAAGCCTAGAGAAAGTGAGCAGCAGCCTTAGGACAGAAGCTGCGGCTGGGCTTGGCCTTCCTTGGGAGCTTGCAGGCTGAAGCTCTGGAGTTGGCTTCCACCCCTTTGCTGGGCTCCAGCAGTCAGTAGCTGCTGTGGCTGGAAAGGGGCACAGGAAGGATCATGGGGTCGCATTTGGCTGGGTGGTGATTACAGTGCAGGGAATGGAAGGCTATGCTGCCCACCCTCTCCTCTGCGAGCCTCAGGATGTCCTTTTCCAGAGGCCACCTGGTACGTGTGGGCTGTTTCTAGGCCACCTTCGGTGCCAGCATTACCAATCATGCGTTTTCAAAATAGCATAGTACCAAAATTTCAACCTAACATTTTGAAACAATGGATGAGATTTGGACAGGATGGCTTGTGGGCTGATTTCTTTTTTCAAACATAATTGAAAGCCTATAAATACATATATAATAAAAGGTTTTTACAAATTTATAACATATAATACTGTGTATGAGATTATCTTTTGGGGAAAAAAGAAAACTCCAGTACAAATTAAAGTCATTTATCATGGGAGGAAACCATTTTTTCCCTTCCCTTTAAGCTGCTTGGCATCAGCTCTCAATGCTAAAATTTCCTTTAAGAACATCCAACTCCCTTCTACTTCCTGGGTTGTTTTTGTTTGTTAGCTTTGATATTCACGGTTTGTTTCATCTATCCTAAAACTCAAAGCTTTACTTGGCTCTATTTGATTCATGTGTCTTTTTTTTTTTTAACTTAAACAAATAAATTGACAACAGTCTGATTGTGGCATATTGTGGCAATAAGAATTCTATTCCTAAATTGTTCCCTTAATATAGTATAGTATACTATATTGTATATAGTATATATAGTCAATATAGTAGTGCCTGTATATCACTCTCAACTACACAAGTCTATGAGAACTCCCATTAGTGAAATCAAAGGAGCGACCCAGAAGGGAGAGCTGGCATAGAGGCCATGAATCTTGCTCTTGTCAGAGAGATGCAGGTACTGAAGGATGCCTGGATTTGCATTTGGCTGAACTTTAAGTTGTCAGAACCCATAAGAAAACTAGGGAGTCTGTCAGGACCCAGCAAATCTTAAGAGCCACAAATAAATAGCATTTATGATCTGTTCCCAGAGTTTTACTTGGGACACTCATAAAAGAATATAATAAACCCTTATAGGTGATGTAGGCTTGAAATCTTGGAAGCCATTGGCGAATTGCTGAGTACATTTTTGCCTTCACAAAAAGCCTTTTTACGAAGAGAAAAACTGTACATTCTGGGGGCTGTTTATGTCACAGGACAATAGCTTGATGTCATATGTGAGGCTAGGGGAGGTACGTAGACTCACAGACCTCTCCCAAGGCCTGACGTAAGGATGCTACTCATCATGCCAACACAACCTACACATCCTTATCAGTAACCATTATCCTGTACTTGCTCTTGACAGGATATTTCTTCTAATATTTCTCTTGCCTCTTGAAATGTCTTGAGAATTACTCTTATTTCTATTATTAATGCCTGCTGAGCATTGGCTGTACTAATGACTGTATGGATTAATAGGTGAGTGCTGTGTAAACCAGACAGAGATATGCATATGGATTGACAGACAGCAGAGGGTGAAGTCCTCTATTAATAAAAGCTATATTGGATAATGGGGAAAATAGTCTAGGGCTTGCCCAATGGGATACCATTTGTGAGTTTGGCATGTTAGGAAGATGATCAGAATTAAATTTGTATAACAGATGAGAATGTGTGGAGATGCAGACCCATCGGGTTGCAGGATAGAGTGGGTTAAATGATAAATACAGTGATAACCTCTCTATTCTGAAGAAATAGCCCCTAGGAGAACTCTTGTTAGTGGAGCCGGGCAGAATGTTTCCTCAGCCTGTATGCGACTGGTGTAGTTGATTTAGATGCTCATGAGTCACCAGGTAGCTCAACATGTACAAATGTTGGGCGTGGCAGGACTCGGTCCAGTGGTTCAGGCAGTACTGGTCATTCTGCTGCCTTAGGCTCCACCTTCCTTTCCCCCATTGCTTTGTTCTCATAGCAGAGTGGCAATAGGAGCCACAAGCCTTCCCACTCACAACTCTATATGATAGAGTTGGCCTGCTTTTTCGCCATCTGGAGGACTGCGTTAGGGATATGGGTTCTGCTCTTCTGTCCAAATCCCCCCATAAGCCACTGTTTCCTGATTGCCTCTTCTGGGTGCTTAGAAGAGATGGAAACACTTGGTCCTCATATATTTCTAACTCATGCTGATGCTGCCATTATTTCTTGTTGTTTTCACAGTGAAACTTAAAACCTTCTACCATGCCATGTTGTTGGCAGGAAGGCTCATGGGCTAGCACACTTTTGCCTGTTTCTGTTACTTCCTCATCCTTAATAAATGTAGGTAGTCAGTAAATATTTATCGACATGAAGAATGAGATCCTTTTCTTCCCTGTCTCGTATACTCGTGCAGGGGCATACATCTTCAATACATAAACAAGAAAATGGGGCGCTTTAACAAGCAGTAAAACTCAGACATCTCCATGGGGATAGAAACCCGGGAGAAGTGGCAATTCCATCTCAGATTCATGGTTACCACCAGCAGAGTTGTGAATCTCCAAAGTAAGTGCCTGGGACCAGACCAAGGCTGGGGAGCAAATGGGACAAGAGTTAACAAATACGACCTTCCCTCCCAAAGTGTCTTAGAACTTATCAAACTACAAACAGTATATATTAGAGAAATCACAATCTCCAAGGCTTCTGCTACCAACCTTCATTCGTTTTCCCTTTTTGGCAAGTATCGTAGATTTCTGTTGACTTCTGCCACCCATTTTTTAAACCTTCAGGTGGTCTGCATTCCACAGTGTTGGCATTGTACAGTCCAGAGTGTTTATGATTGGCTGGCACATTCCTGGCACTACATTCTGTGGCTTTCTCACACCATCTCAGCAACATAGTCTCAGGGTATGGGAGCCCATTTCACTGTTAGTCTTAAACACAAGTAGAAAGGTATTTCCAGTCTGTACACATACAGTTACTTTACTTCTTGTCTTAGTCAGGGTTTCTGTTTCTGTACAAACATCATGACCAAGAAGCAAGTTGGGGAGAAAAGGGTTTAGTCAACTTATATATCCACATTGCTGTTCATCACTAAAGGAAGTCAGGACTGGAATTCAAGCAGGCCAGGAAGCAGGAGCTGATGCAGAGGCCATGGAGGGATGTTTCTTGCTGGTTTGCTTCCCCTGGTATGCTCAGCTTGCTTTCTTATAGAACCCAAGACTGCCAGCCCAGAGATGGTACCACCCACAAGGGGCCCTCTGTCGTTGATCATTAATTGAGAAAACACCCCACAGCTGGATCTCATGGAGGCACTTCCCGAACTGAAGCTCCTTTCTTTGTGATAACTCTAGCCTGTGTCAAGTTGACACACAACACCAGTCAGTACACCCCTTGTTTCTGGTTATGTGTGATTGGTGGGTGGTTGAGAGTTACAGTGATCCCTGGTGACATGGCTAAATGTAAGTTATGTGGGGATGCTGTCTGAAGGAGACCTTCCCTGCAGCTACATTATGAGTGCATAGCTGATGACAGGGAAAGGTTAGGTTTTGTTTTGTTTTTAAACACGAGAAGTGTTAAAGATGCATCTGTATCCACAGACACATGCTCGTATGAAAGAAGAGGTATGTGCAAACGGAAAGCGGCCACAAAGAGACGGGCAGGTCTAAGTGGCCAGAAGAACATTTATCTTCCTCTGTATTCTGAAAGATAAATATTTGAAATTTATCTCAGGGTGATTTTATTTATTTATTTTTATTTTAAAAAGTTTTTTAAAAAAGTTAAAATTTGGACTCTTGGGCCTGGGAGATGAGTAAGCAGGTAAAGGTACGTGCTGCTAACCCCAGTCACCTTAGCGTGATTCCTGGAACTTGGGTGGTGGAGCAGGAGAATCATCTCCTGTATCCACATGGGCACCTTGTCACCTTCCCCCTTCTCCAAAAAAACGTGTTTGAAAGATAACGTAGAACGTGAGCTCTGCCATTGTGATACTGAAGTCTAGCTATAGTCTAGTTTCTAAAAATGTTTGCAACTTTTGATTTACTGACCCAGCTGAGAATTAATCATGAAGAAACTGTTCGATTGAGAAAAAGGAACTGCATTACAGGAAGTGAATGATTGCACTTTTAAGCTACAAAAGGAAAAAAATAAAAGAAGGAAATATTCTCAATATCTAAGAATGGTATACTGAAAATCCTGGTATTGTTATCTCCAGCAGGAGTGACTATGTCTTAAGCCTATCAAGAAGGCAGCTTTAAAAAAGAGTAAATGGGTTAATAAATAGCTCTTAAAATTCGGGAATGTTATGGAATTCAGTGGTTGAAATGATTGTGAAATGGGTCCAGATAGTAACGTTGGTGGCGAATGTCAGATGAGAGACACTTCGTCAGCAAACTGTCTGCAGCTGTGCGGCCCTCTGTGTTTTAACCGAGGGGGAAGGATGCTGTGAGAGCTTGGTGTACATTTTAGATTTGAAACTATTTGGTTGCCAATTTCATTTCACGTTTCACTGAAACTACGGCTTTTAGTAATCGTGGCATTGTGTGCATAGTGGATTTACGCAGATACCTAAATCAGGGCAGTGTTATAGCTTTTTTTTTTAATTGAATATATTCTTCATTTACATTTCAAATGTTATACCCTTTCCTGGTTCCCCCCATCCAGAAAACCCCCAATCCACAGTCCCTCCCCCTGCCTCCAAGAAGATGCCCCTCCGCCAAACCCACTCCCACCTACTCCCCCCTCGATTTCCCCACAGTGGAGCATCTATACAGGCTTCATAAGACCAAGAACCTCTCCTCCCGCTGTTGCCTGACAAGGCATTCCTCCACCACAATTGCAGCTGGAACCACGTGTACCCCTTGGTTGATGGTTTAGTACCTGGGAGCCCTGGGACTCCTAGTGGAGCATGTGTCCTTATTACATGTTGGAGCATCTTCTGGGTACATGCCCAGAGTGGTATAGCTGGGTCCTCAGGTAGTACTATGTCTAATTTTCTGAGGAACCGACAGACTGATTTCCAGAGTGGTTGTACCGGCTTGCAGTCCCTCCAACAATGGAGAAGTGTTCCTCTTTGTCCAGACCCTCGCCACTTTGTAGCTTGTTTTTTAGTTGACTATGGCAGTTAAGTCCTGCAGTGACAGGCATGGCTGGGACCTTTACTTCAGGACTCCCAGCCTGCTTAGGCAGGGAGGAAATGCCCCCCCCCCCCCATGCAAAGGGAAGTGATGAAGACTCAGGAGGCATTGCTGTGTGTGTGTGTGTGTGTGTGTGTGTGTGTGTGTGTTCGTTCTGGATTTAAACACTGCCTGATCTTGAGTTATTTCTATCCTCAGAACAATGTATACACATTTTACGGGAGGGGGGCAGCTAAAATATTTAGACAGCTGCTTCCTTAATTTTTTTAAAAAAAACCACAGACCGTATTTTTTAGTGCTGCAGCAGTATGGCCATGCTATCCTGATAGAATGCTTATTTCTGCTCTTGGTAGCACTATTTTGATCTCAGGCTTCCTCAGCCTCTGGCCCTGCTTCCAGTCATTACTTATGAGTCTGTTTGAATCTAAAACCTTAAAACACTTGAAAATGATGGTTTCATTATTTTCCTTTATATTTGTAGCAACATCACTGCATCCAGTATTTAGTTTGCCTCCGTGAAATGGACAGCTGTCTTGTATAAGCTAAACCCTATTAACAAAGTGATGCATGCCTTCCCCTGGGACACCGAGGCGCCTGATGACATGCTCACTTTGGCAGTTCTGTAAAACTGTGGGTTGGTTTAAGGATTTATTAATTAGGTCTGTCAGAGGAGTATGATGCAGTAGCACCTGTGGTCTATATCCTTGTACTTTAGTCTTCTCAGGTGAGGCAGGGGGTTCACTGTGGCTGAACCAGATGCTTTGTTCCCTTGGGTTCCTCTTTTTAAGGTCAGTTCTCCTTGGTTTGCTGGGATAATTTTATGCTGGCAGGCCAAGGGGCTTCTTGAAGGTCTTGAGAAGTCTCCTCCACCTGCCTGCCTTTCATTTGAAGGGTTACAGAAGGAAGAGCTATGCGTAGCAGGGAATAGGTTAATTTTCCCTTTGCATTTGAAGCTTTGGAAATTGCATGGAAGTTAGCAGCTCTTAACTAGTCACAAAGCTTTGGTGTTTGCCTTTGGGCCAACTTCTTGAAGACTCCATAAGGTATTTTCCCCACATCAATTTTAAAAAGGTTGACTAGTGGAAAACTCGGTCCGATTAGGTTTCTTTTCGTGTGCCCCATGACCCATATATTTTGGAATGCAGAAAAATTATTCTCGTCATGTCCTAAATTGTAATGGTGAGCATTTCTTTTGCCCTGGATGTGGATTGATGGCCAATCTTTAATGCAGATATGTTGGTACACTGGGTAAGGGGAGTCTGGCTTGGCAGCTCACTGAGTTGGGTTGTTTTTAAGAAAGGTAAAGGGAAGCCTTTGCTGCATGGTGAATGTTTTCAAAGCAAGAGCTATGTTAAGAAGTTAATGTCACTTCTTTCTTAAGACCCCCTCTTAGCTCTTCTTTCTCCTTGTCATACAGTGCTATGTGTGTACATTAAAAGGTCTTAAGCACATACAAAAATGAGTGTGACTTCTCAGTTGTGTCGCTCATGCTATGTGTCTTGTTTGAAACATGAAATAGATCAAGAATAGCCTTTTAATTTAATATTTTAACATCAAGTGCTTGTACTCATTTTCCTGAAAATACTATTTTTTTTTTCTGTTGAGAGAAATGACATACTAAGGCAATGCATAGAGAGCCACACACAGACTTCCCTTCTGCACGTGTTTTCTGCTAGGCGAAAAGTTGTTGTTTGAAAGTCTGAAGTTTCAAGTCCCAGCTGTTGAAAGCTGATTCCCCACTGGAGCACGTGCACTGTGAAAGGCTGAATCCTGTCACAGGTGACAGCTGACCCACTTTCCTAGACCTTGTTAAAGGACCAGGCTATCCTTCACCCCTCTGCTGCCAAAATTTGCTTTTTATGGCTTTGGTTTAACTAATAAATTTTGGTGTAATGATTAAGATAACTCCTGGCAAAATTTGAACACATACAGTAGCCAGTAGTGGTATTTATGTTCCAGGATGAAAGGAATACATGGATAGCACATGCTCAGAATTTAATGACAGAGTCCTTTCAGTGACAAGCTTTTTTGCTTTGTGCTCAGTGTTCTGCATTTCATTATCTGACGGTAACCCATAACTTTTATTCTCTAGATGGCATGGTCTCTCTAACTTCTTGGTAAATTTTCAATAGAGTAATTATATCCAGGTATAAAATTTTATGACCTAAATAATTTGTGATTCTGTCCCTGCTGTATGTAAAAGGAGTCGGGTGTCTAAGTAAAACCGCTTCTGAGACGGTGGCTGGCATCTGTATCCATTGGCCTTGGGATGAATTTATTGCCTCTAACCTGTTTCTTCTAGAGAACGCATGCTCCCAAAATGTAGTATAGATATTAGAAATGATGCTGGGATTTTTTGTTTGTTTTTGTTCTGTTTTGCTTTTGTTGTGGCCAGAACCTTTGTGGAATGCCTGGAGGTTCTTGGGCTGTGCTCCTTGGGCCTGCTTTGTGGTGACTCAGCCCTCTCTGACTGATCTTATGACTCAGAGCTGCAGAAGCTGGCCTGGTGAGTTCAGCACCTCCCCACGCTGAGCCTGTGGTCAGGTCTGACCATCTTGGAGAGGTATTTCCCCAACACCAGCAGGAAAGCCTGACACCTGGCTTTTCTTGCTACAGCGAAACAGTATTAGTGATACTTTTGGTCTTTGAGAGAGAAGGAAAAGGAAGTTGTTTTGGCTAATTCCTTGAAGTGTGTAGCTTTGTTTCTGCAGCTTTAGAAAACTGGTTTGAGCAGCATGGTGGAATGGGGAAATCTTCACTTGTTTAGAAGTGTGAAGAATAACTGCACACAAAGAGGTACCGTGTGTTCTTAGAACTGTTGTACCCTGTCCATCAACTATAGTCGTAGTAGAAACAAAGCTATGTGGGCCAGGGACAGGTAAATGATAGACCTTTAGTGGAAGGGGCTTTGAGGAAACCATCAACTCCTCAGTCTTGACACATTTGACTTTATGTAAGGGAGTAAACTATGAGACTATCTTCAAAATAATCCTTTATGTCAGATGAACACTGTATGGATCTTGAATTCTGTGTTTCGACAGAAAGAGATGTGTGTGGATGCTGTGCCTGGTACAGCATCGCACTGTGTGTTTGAGACATGTAGTGAAGGTAGAGAGCGTCAGGATGTTCCTCTGCCTGTACCTTGGATGTTTGTGTACATGTTGCTTTATGAAGCTGCTGAAATAACACGTTTTAGCATGTTAGAGTCTATTGATGATTAGGATAACCTTTTATGCCAAGTATTTTAAATGATGGTTGGTTATTTGTTTAAAAGCCACCAAGGAACAACATCATCATCATCCTCATCAACAACAACAACAACAACAACAACAACAACAACATCCCAAACCTTCATACCCTACTTAATTCGACAAAACCAATCAACCAATCCTGGCTCTCCAGATCCCAATCTGTGCTAATGACTAATCATGTAGAAGGTTTGAACAGAAAAGTTCTAGGGGGAAGAAAAGACAATAAAAATGTATTGCCAGCTCCCTGATTGAATAGTGTGAGAGTGTTTCTGTGCCTTTTAGATATGGGAGCTATGACATTGGAAACAATGGTAACCACAGCAAATGTACCTTAGAGAATCAATGTGAAAAGAAAGGTGGGAATGGGGGAGGAAGGAGTCTACGTAGGAATGCATTGTTGCCAGTGTGATTGGGATTTGCATTTAGTGTGTATATTGTATTTTAGTTGGTATCTTATTTATCTTGTATTAAATAATCTGTTAAGTCAAATTAAATTGCTACTGATAAACAAGCACTTAATATCTTCATGTTCTCTAAAAATAGTAGGAGATTGAATTTAGATATTTGATAAGGTCTTTTCAGTCATTTTTAAACCATAATTTTGGGACACAAGAAGAGGCCAGAAGTGATGTGGATGGATTTTGAAGTTTGAAAGTACCTGGCACGACTACTTAAATCTGTGGGTGTGCCCAGCACAGCCATCCAAGATTTCCAGAAAGTTACCTTCACGTCTCTTGATTTAAGACCACTAAGGACAAAAACATACAAGAAAAAATAGCCACCACATACTTATCCTGACAGGACAGACTCATGTCTGTCTGTGCTGACCTGCATGGTAGCCAGCAGTCTTCTGCAACTGTGATCACTTGAAATTTGCTTCATCCAAAAAAAGAAACTGAATTTGAATGTCACTTGTTTTCAGTCAGTTCAAAGGTCAAGTTTTTAGTTTAAGGTGTCATAGGAATACCTAAGCCATCAGTCTTGGGTGGGATTCAGAGCAGCTAGGGTAGAGCTATGGCGCTCTGAGTCTGATTCATGGTCTTCAGGGATGGGTTCTTTAGCCTCGCTAAGGTGATTGAAAAGTTAGTAGTAGTTAGCCGCTCTGCTCATTGTCAAATCAGCCTGCAGAGAGCGAGGTTGCCTGTTGTCATCTTTGACCAGGTCTGGTATCTACACTTCCCTACATCAACTCCTGATGGGGTTGCAGAGTTTCTGTGTACATACATACTGGAGTACAGATGATGTTTTCCACAGAAGAAGGAAGCTCGGACCAGGCAGTACTCTTCTCGATGCTTTTCTGGTGTATTCAAGCAAATATTTTCCCCCTTGAAACCATTGATTTTTCTAGATGTGAAAATGTTCTCTTCATATCCTCATATTATGCTCAACTTAATTTTTTTTCCTATTGTGAAATCTAGTTTATGTGGCGTGAACAAAACCTTGAAAAAAACCCCTCATTTTGAAGGTGGGGTTCTTCTTAACCTTTTGTTTTGAATAAATTGCTAGTGCTAAAAGTTTGTGACAAATCTGGGTGATTCAATTACCTTTATCCATCATACACTCAAAAAACATATGCTCTAAGGAGACAGTGGCTTCTGTCTGTTCTTGGCACTATTATAGTTCCATTCCACTACCGTAGGGTCTTTATCTTTGGTTGGGCTCCTTTTATAAACTCCAAGAGAAAGATTTTGTGAGTATTAGTTCTGTGATGGTTTTACACTGCAATTCACTTGCAGAGGCTGAGAGCTGGAAAGAGCTTCCTTCATTTCCTCCCCTGGCCTTGCCTTTCTCTTTGGTGGCCTTAGGGTAGTGGTAGAGAAGACTGTCCTAGCTCTTTAAAGGGAAAATTTCACCCTGTGCTTTGTACTCCCACAGCTGCCTCTGAGGGAATCACTCGCTCGCTCATTGCAGCTTCTTCTTGGAGTCGCTTCTCCTCTGAGCTTCCCTTGGCTTGTCCGTCTTCAGTTTGGCTTCTGTTCACCAAGCTTCTTTCTGCTTCCTGACCTCACAGCGCTGGCCCTTTTTATAGTAAACCCGCTTGCGGTGATGTCACCGGCTCAGCTGGTTTCAATCAGCCTGCTCAGTAGAAGCTGGTGAATGACTCTGCAAGTTATCTTTTGCCTGGCCAGGCTCCTGCTGACCCCAAAGAACGTGCAGTTGACAACATTAACTATTTAGCAGTCCCTGCATCTCTCCACTCCGAGGAGTGCAGATTGGAAATGAAGGTGCCCTCAGCTCAGCTCCGCATATCAGCTTCCTGCCTTTCTCCCCCTCCCCCCCCCCCTGCTGCCTCATTTCCACAGTGGCCACTTCTGCTTTCTAAAGCCACACATCCCAGATCCCTAGCTAAGCTCTCTGAAGCTCATTTCCCTCACGGAGCTTCTTCCTGGTTTGCCCTCCTGCTTCTGACACCCCACCCCCCACCCCCTTGTTGGTTTGCAAAATGGAATTTAATTAGGTGGTTTTTTTTTTGTTGTTGTTGTTGTTGTTGTTGTCAAACGTTGTGTCATTCTCTTTGCGTTTAACCTTCCTTAGTTGAATTCTGGGTCTTATGGATTAATCTTGGATTTTACCATGTTGGTGTTTTGATGTTAAAATACTAACCTTGTCTGAGAGAGAAGGTGGTTGGTTTCTGGTTCACTTCCCGGAGCCCTCTGCTCTCAAGTCTGTAGTTCTGAGACTTGTAAGCAGTAAAATCTGTTGATTGCATATTTTATGTGATGCTATATTTTTAGAACATATTTTAGATTGGAAAATAGGCTTCGTTGGGAAACCTTAGTTTTCATAAATTGACTGTGGAAACAGAGTACAGAACATATGAAGACATTGTGCTGTAAGGCCCATGTAGAGGATCCATCAAAACTCTGAAAGTTTGGACAGAGTAGGCTGTTCGTGGGTGGTGTTTAAGGGGATGGCAGGACTTTGCAAATGGCGATAATGGCTTAGAAAGATAGGGTGATTGTGGCCAGGATGTCTGCCTAACTCATCATCAAAACAAGGATGCTTTGGAGATGCAGATCCAACCCACGACATTGCTAACACACATTGTAATTATGGATAGATAGGCAGCATTAATTTTCAAGTTTTATTTTTCTTGCTTGCTGATTGATTTATATTTTTATTTATTTACTTTTTTTGTGGTTGATATTGAGAACCTAAGTGAATGCTGTTTCTCCTGAATGGTACTCATGGTCTGCCTTTAGATTCCAATGTTAGAGACTCAGGAAACAGAAGGTCTGTTCATTTGTTTTTTAGTGGGCAATGTGCTAAGCCATAGAAGGTGGGCAGGTAGTGGAGGCAGTGCCCTGTAGGGTGCAAGGTCTCTCTTGGTAGCTGGTGGCCCATGTTCTGAGGAGTAGAGGGAGCCCTATGTAGAATAAAGTGGTGATAATGGTGGACTGACATGACAGAGACCTGCGGAAAACAGTCTTCTTGTTAAATCTAAATTTTGTAGCTGTAAATATTTCCACAGATCATGCGACAGTTAAGTACATAATGCAGTATGTAGTGATTAAATTGGAATAATTGCAAAATAATCTTTAAAAAAACACAAATTACAATGTTTTACATTTTAACTCATCACATTAAAAATATGATTTTAAAAGATTATGCAATGTTATATGAATGCATTAAATATATTCTCCAGACATTGAACTGTTCAGAGGTTCTCAGCAAGGTTTTTTACTTTCCCTTTATTTCTCGGTGTACTGCTGTAATTAAGAAGTAGACCTCTCTTATATAAAATAAGGGGACTTGTATATGTTGCTGGTTCACACTGAGACTGGAGACATGATTTAAGAAGAGTCCAGATGACCCCAGGAGGGTTGGGAGGACATCCTGCCAGGTGAGAGCAGCAGGCCAGTGCCCTGGTGATTCACGGCTTTGGTTTTCACTGGGATTTCTGCTTAAGGAGAATGTTGTGAGTCACTGATTGATGCAGACAGAACTTGGACAACCTTAAAGCCCTAACAAACACAAGGGGAGCGCTGGCTTAGAACCAGCCTGGTGACTTTTCCATGGCAAGCAAGGTTTTGGTGAATATTGTTAATTTGATTTGGTTGAGACTTTTCACAAGAACATGATGAGACCACTGAGTGCTCTTTTATTTACCTGTTCATTTTATTGCAGGCAAACTGTCTTAATCTCCAAGGTTCTGGGTGTATTCCCTATTAAATAATAGTTTTCTCTCTCATTGCCCACTGCTTCACCCCTCCCTTCCTCCCTCCCTCCCTCCTTCCTTCCCTCTCTCCTTCCCTCCCTCCCTCCCTCCCTCCCTCTCTCCCTTCCTCCCTCCCTCCCTCCCTCCCTCTCTCCCTTCCTCCCTCCCTCCCTCCCTCCCTCCCTCCCTCCCTCTCTCCCTTCCTCCCTCCCTCCCTTCCTCCCTCCCTCCCTCTCTCCCTTCCTCCCTCCCTCCCTCTCTCCCTTCCTCCCTCCCTCCTTCCCTCCCTTTCATCCTTTCGTGTGGTGTGACACCTTTGCAGTGCAGTATGTGTATGTGCAGACTCAGGGATGCCAAGGCAGTTGGTGAAAAGCCTCAGGTCCTTACCTAGCCTTCTAACTTGTTAGTTGCTAAGTCTCTGTTATTTGCTACTGCATGGTTTCCCTGGGCTAGGGGACTTGCCTGCTTCTGGGGAGTCTCCTGTGTCAGCCTCCTCTTTCCCCATAGGAGCCCTGGGGTTACAGTTGAATGCTACCAAGCCCAGCTTTTCAGTGGCTTCTGGGAATTTAATTAAGGTCCATATCGCTGAGTACTTTACTCACAGGGCTATCTCCTGAGCTCTTCTTTGATTGAGCAGGGATTGAATGCATGTGTGAATTGAAATTGCATCTCACTTTACCCCAGATAATAGAAGGCCCCCTGAGGAGCAAAGAACCGCTAGAGACTCCAAATTCCAAATTACTTAATATCTATAACTAAACGCAAATGAAAGAGAAAGCCCCCTCAAATGAAAGTATCTTTAACAAATGAAACTAGCTTTGACACTGAAAAAGGAAACAAAATAAACAAACAAACAAACAAAAAACCCCAACCTTCTTTGCTTAAAATTTATCAAAATGAGTTAGAAATTTAGATGCATGCAAAACCCATGCAGAAGTTGTGCTGTGAACAGGCTGCAGTCCAGCAGCTTCGATGCTGTCTACACAGGAAGATTACTTTCTTTAGGAAATATCCTCACAGCCCTTGTTGTGTGCCTGACACCGTTTCTAGTGTTTTACAATCATTAACTCTTCTAGTCTTACTGGAGAAGGTTATTATACACGCTAAACAAATAAACTTGAGGCACAAAGGAAAGGTGAGGTGGGACTGGGGGTGGAGTGGGCCCCAGTCTTGCCCATCTGATCCCCGGTCAGTTCTGAGCACAGTGAAAGATCAGTACTAAAGAGAAACAAGGCACTGTTTGGGATTGGTACTGATAGACTCGTGAACTTGGAATGCTTGGCCTGTATGCTGTCTCATGTACCTTTTATATTATAAGCATTATGCATAATGCTTCAGAGACCAACTTTTGCATCCTGATTGTCATTTAGCTATAATCACTTTTAATTTTCAGCGATGGAATCAATAGTGATCAGCTGTGGGAAAAGGGAAGATTCATGGAAGAAAGCCAAAGAGAAGGCATTCAGTACATGGGATGATGTGTCAATCACTAATTAGTGTGGCCAAACTACAAGTTTCATGACGGAGGAGAAACACCTGCATATCTGATTTTAGCATTGTATCATCAAAGAGCATATCACAGGGAAGTGGCAAAATCAAAATCCTTGCCAAACTTGTAGTTGGGAACCATATGTCAGGCAGACCTGGAATAATTGGGTTCTATAAATAATAATGAAAAAATTTCATCGTTTCTAGTTACTGATTGTATTGGTTATCATGCTCACATTGTGTGTCGATTATCAAGAATGGCTAAGATAATAAAATGACTTTCAAATTTAAGAAATGAGTTATGTGAGGGAGAAGCCCCGATGTTTGTTAGCATGGGTACAGTTTAAGTGGTCCCACCACTGGTGTCTGTTGTTATCCATGTTCCTGGATGAGATGGATTGGGCCAGTCTTCTTCTTCTTTTTTTTTTAATAGATATTTTCTTTATTTACATTCCTGATGTTATCCCCTTTCCAGGTTACCCCCCTCCCAGAAACCCCTTTTACCACTGCCCTTCCCCTCCTTCTATGAGGGTGTTCCTCTACTACACACCCACTCCCGCCTCCCTGCCCTTGAATTCCCCTACACTGGGTCATCTATTGAGCCTTCATAGGACCAAGGACCTCTCCTCCCATTGATGCCTGACAAGGCCATCCTCTGCTACATATGTGGCTGGAGCCATGGGTCCCTCCATGTGTACTCCTTGGTTGGTGGCTTAGTCCCTGGAACCTCTGGGGGTGGGGTCTGGTTGGTTGATATTGTTGTTCTTCCTATGGGGTTGCAAATTCCTTCAGCTCCTGCAGTCTTTCTCTAACTCCTCCATTGGGGACCCTGAGATCAGTCCAGTGGTTGACTGTGAGTATCCACCTCTGTATTTGTAAGGCTCTGGTAGAGCCTCTCAGGAAACAGTTATATCAGGCTCCTGTCAGCAAGCATTTCTTGGCATCCACAATAGTGTCTGGGTTTGGTGATTGCATATGGGATGGATCCCTAGTTGGGGCAGTCTCTGGTCCAGTTTCTTGAGAGAAGTCTTTTCCTCTCAAGAGGCAGTAGGAAGCTGTCCACTTCTGAAGGTGCTGACTCCTGCTGCATCAAAGACAGCAGGTATCTGAAGCTGACAGGGGTGTGGGTGTGGGTGGAGGGGAGTTGAGGGTGGGTGGTGATCTTGGTCCCTTATCAGTCAGAAAGAAAATCAAAGCGATTTCACCAAAAGGCTTTGTGATGGTGATCCCTGGGTTAGAAGAATCTGTTTAAAGCTGTTTTGTTTATATTCTTCGCCAGGCTTATTAACAAGGAAGGAACTTATAAAGCTTATTTTTGCAATTGCTTTCTTTGTGCAGAAGGTAAAGGAGGTGTATCTTGTTGATACTGCTCATCTTGGCTTCCACTGCTGATTTTCCATGTATAGGAAATGCACAGCTCACATTGCTGACGTATGGTGGCCACCGAGAAATATCTATGGGGTGAATGGAAGAGTCTTTGAAAGACTTTTACTTATGCTAGACACAACATTCTATCAAGGTACAATAATTTCTTGTCTTCATAGCAAGCCTGGTACGGTTGATTAGGTACCACTTTTCCAAGATTAGTGTACACAACACCCAAAGCCCTAAAGTAGGAAATCAAGATTTGAGAAGATTGGTGGGAAGATGGGTGGGATTGTTGATATTTGGAGGGTAGAGTTGTGTGTGAGTGTGTGTGTGTGTGTGTGTGTGTGTGTGTGTGACTAAACTTGCTGTGGAACCTTGGCAATCACATATGTGACCTGACTTGAGGACACTGCTGTCCCTTGTTCTGACAGTCATTTCATCTTCACAAGGTAAATGATTGTTTACAGTTTCCGATGTTTATTATATAATATGAAGTGCATTGTAACAAAAAATTTACCAACAGTATAAATTTTTTTAGGAAAGGAAATCAGATTAAGATATGTAAAATATCGTAATATTATCGAATATTATTGAATATTGTCTAATAAAAGAAAAAAGATACGTAAAATAAATAGGGTCTGTGATAAACCCCATAGGATCATAGATTTTTCTTGTTTTGGAAGGAGTCAGACCTTGGCATTTTATATGATTGCAGAGATCCAGCCAAAAAATTATTAGAATTGACTTTTACATGTATCTGTAGAACCATTTTTAGAATTTTATATAGCCATAGTTTATTTCAAGTACTTTAGGATAAAATCCAGAAAAGAAAGGAAGAGAGAGAGAGAGAGAGAGAGAGAGAGAGAGAGAGAGAGAGAGAGAGAGAGAGAGAAAAGAAAAGGCCTTTGAACCATGGTTTATTGGAATAGCAATGGAAGTGGTACTGTAATTAAAACATAAATTCTTCTAATTTTGAAGACACACAAAGGGAATTTAGGGCTGGCCCAGTCAACCTCTAAATGAAGAGATAAAATCTCCCTAAGTTAAACAAAGTGCGAGTTGGATGAGAATTTTTTTTCTAGTACTTGAGGATGTGCCATGAAGTTCTAATTGAAAAGAAACCTCAATATATTTTAGTTGATAGCACAGTGTACCTCAGTCTACCTGTTTTGTGTCCCTAGACGTATATTTAGGGACTTGGACAATCTGCAGTGATGTCCGTTCTTTTTCACCTCATAGCTGAGAGGAAGCTAAGGTGTCTGCAAGTGCTTCTCTGTGTTGTGTGATAGGCTAACATATTGAGACGCATCTTTATGATACTTGACGGTGGTCTTCCTTTCCCGAGGTGTTTTGGTTGCGTGGGTCTTGGATGCTGTCAGTGGCCCCCACGGTTGCTTTTGGCAATGAGGGTCCAGGCATTTAGAATGGCACATGCGTGGATCATGAAGGTGCTGCAAAGCCGAGCGATTTTGTGCTCACAATGGCCTGTGTGAGCATAGTTTTTGTCAGTGTTTGTCAGAATTTCCTACTTCATGGCTGTGGACTGTGCAGTCGTGGCCACTCTCCATGTCATGCGTGCTTTCCTCCATTTGTGGACCCTCTTCTCCAGAATGACTCCCCCACAACCAGCTCCATGCTAGGGATCTTGCCGTGGGGAAAAATGAGTGTTAACAAGTGTGTCTGTGTTCCAGAGAAAACTATGGTCTGACCTGGAATCTCAGCCTGCTACCTGTCTGTTGGGGAGGCTGAGGCAAAAGTTTAAGGCCTGCCTGAGTTTCTGTCTCCAACAATCCAAGGACTAGCGATTACCTTTAAAACTGAATCTTCTTAGATTTGTAGTTCATGTCAATTTAAACACAGACACACACACAGACACACACACACACACACACACACACACACAGACATATGGGCACCAGTGCACACATAGGCACATGCATGCACACACAGGTACATATAGAGGTACACACATACATACACACACACACACACACACACCCCTACACACACCTGTTGACATGCCCGTACTGTTTTTCTTTTCTCTGAACTCATGCATTAATTTCTTAGGAAGGCCTTGAATGATTACTGCTGAATAATTTTTTTGTGTGTCATTTATGTGTAGAGAGGTGTCGTTTGTATGTATGATAGGAGGCAGAGAGAGGGAGGGCGGGAGGGGAATGGGAAAGGGAGGAAGGAAGGGAGGGAGGGAGGGAGGGAGGGAGGGAGGGAGAGAGAGAGAGAGAGAGAGAGAGAGAGAGGGAGAATTCAAATAATAATTATTTGAATTCTAGAATGCATGTCCGAGCTGAATGGATTTTTAAAAGGCAGCTTGAGCTCCTATTTTGAAATGCCTTGTGTAACAAACGACGCCATTTAGGTGACTTTTAAATGCAAAGGTAGTGCAGATAGGGCCTGAGTGCTTCTAAACTTCTAGAAGATTCTTCTCTCCTGGGTACAGGGTGAATTGTCTTCTAAGTGGCACGGATAGAGTGTAAATATCTCTTATTTAGTAGACATAAAACTGCACTCATGAGGTTTGAGATTGCGGTGGCTCGCGTGTGACCCAGAATATCTTGGAACGGCAAGGGCTGGGGGGTCTAGGTATGAATGGTCAGACCTGGGACACGCATTTGTACGAAGCAGAGACAGCTCAACCAGTCCTTGAAGAGGTGAAGTGTTGGATGGCAGCTGGGGAATTAGAGCCAGTTGGGCAGCCTTCAGGTTAAAGAGAGGAAAATTAATCATAGTAATTAGTGTGCTGTAGGGCAATGGATTGGGAGAAGATACTTCTTTTTCTCTTCTATGGGGTAGTAGATGCAAGTGGGAATCTGAGAGTATGAGGTGGTGACTTAGGAACTTTATAGCAGAAGGCTTTCCGTCTTTGATGGAGAATATAAAGGCAGGCACACAGGGGCCATGCTGAAAGATCACACAGAAATGAGCATGTAACATTTGGGTGACTGTGTCCTATAGTGTGTAGCAGTTTTCATCTGAGCTGAACAGATTGTCTGTGCATTGAGGCAGCTAGAGTGTAGCAAGAAATCCCGAGAACTGACACAGTTAAAAGCATTAAATGCCAATACCAGGTTCATAAATAACATAGAAATGGAGTCACTGTATCGCCATTGGCTTTTCTCCATAGTTGTGCAAGGCATACATATTGAGTTTACAAAGTCTTAGACTTTGGGTTTATAAACAGTTGAATATACATTGCTGATATGCAAGTGCCAGTGTTTCAACAAATGTAACCAATGTGCTGTTTGGTTTATTATTGCGCCTTAAAGACTGAGGTTTCATTATTTTTAGATGATGATGAGTTCAGTGTAGTATAACTGTGTTATCTGTCTCACTTGTAGTGGTCTTGAAAGCTACAGTGCTATTTCAGCAGGGAATGGTTCTGCCTGTGTGAGTTTATTCTGGCCTGTGGTCCCTAGCCCAACTCTCCCCTGGTTGCAGAAGACCCATGAATCACTGTCTGCCACCTGGCTAATGTCACCATGGAGATGAGTTTTGGCTCCTGTCCTGTTCCCGCACCAATGATGCACTAGGCAGAGGGAGTCTTGTAGAGAGGGAGAGCGATGTCTCCTTCCCTTTGCCTGATTGAAAATAGGCTACTGAGCGTTCATAGTTTCTGGTTTTTCTCCATATCGAGTTTAATTCCAGACAGTGAGTGTATCCCCGGAAAGGATCCAATTATTTATTTCAGCTGAAAAGTTTAAAAATAGTTTTTTTTGTCTCACACAAGTTGAGAGTCATTTAAGTTACATGGATTTTTGCACTGGAACGTCATCGTCAGTGACCTGTGATCTGTTTTTTTCCTGTGCAATTAATCACTCATTTTGGCTTCAATTTTTATCCATGATTTACTTTCATTTTAAGTATGTGTATGTGTCTTTGTGTGAGTATTTACAAGTGAGCTTAGGTGCTCTTGGGGGCCAGTGGTGCTGAAACCCTGGCGCTGGGTTAAGGCCATTGAGCTCTGTCTGCTGTGGCCTTGTGAACCACATCTGGGCCTAGGAAGACCAGTGAATGGTCTGAGCGGCGGAGCTCTCTCCAGCCCCCTGAGAATCAAATTTTGAATCAAGATTTTAAATAATTTCTGAAGACTGAAGTTCACTTTTGCTAATATTATAAACAAGTAGTAGATTTCAGAGGCAGTGCATATTCATGTTAAAAATAAATATCTAGGCAGCATTGAAATAGCCAAGATGGACTAATCATATATTATATAGGTATTTTTTTTCATTTAGACTCATATGTTGACCATATAAGCAGTTATATTCTCGTAAGTTATTGTAAGTATAAATTATACTCAAATAATTTTTCTTAGCAAGTATTTATTGCCACAAAAATATTTACAAAAACAGATGTTAGAACTGGCATTCTAATTAGATCACGTTAACAGAGTGTGCTACTTCTAAGGGCAAATGAGTCAAATTATGGCACCTTAAGGCATTGGGCACCTCTGCTATTTGTACGCAGCAGAATAGTTGCCTGAGGAGGTCACTGTTTATGCCTTTGGGAAGATGTTACTCCAGGACCTGTAGGATAGGCAATCTTGGCTGACAGATGCTCATTACAACTCTTCCCTATTTGTTTTGTAAGCTTGGCTCCATCCTCCAGGCCTTTCTCTCTAATGACAGACTCTTCTCAGTAAAGTTGCTTTGTAGCTGAAGTGTCCATTGCTGTCAGGCTGCTCTGATAATGGACCTCGGCATGGTTGTAACTCACACTGCAGGTCCTCAATTGCAGTGATAATTTTCTTTCCTGAAAGGAGGCAGCTTATGACTTCCTTTAAAATATAGCATCTGTATATTCATTCTCCCTTTTGAATATTAACATCTATTAAAGGAAGACTGTCACTGAATGTCAGTGGCTGAGCATGTCAGCCTGCAATGGCCTGACATCCTACAAACTCCTGCCGCCGGCCTGTGTGTGGCAAGCTTGTGTATGGACCCTTGGAGTTGGTTGCAGTGACCTGTCCAAAACCTTCCTACACGTTTGCTTTATAACAGATGTGTTGTTAACATGTTCTGTCAAACTTCTGTTTTGACGTACTTCCATTTTCTTCGCTTTATTTCCCGCCTAAGATTTTTCTTGAAGTGTTCTATGTCATTTTTAGTAACAGGTTTGCAATTTTATCCTGAACCTGATGTTGGTATAAACCCAGTTAAGAATACTGTAATCTTAAATGAGAAAGGTTAGTCAAAGTGATTTTGGTAACGTGCTCCTAGCACCATCAGGAAGCCAACTCTGTATCAGAATTTAATAGCTTCATTGAGAATATGGTTACTTTATAGGTTTCTTACTTTTTAATAATTTTGGTACCACGTGGAAATCATAAAGATAGAGAGATGTGAATAACTGTTTCTTTCTTAATTTTTCCCCTTAAAAGTCATTAGTGACTTCATATATTGCAGCAGTTTAACAGAAAGAACAGAAGAGCTGCTAATGAGCTATAAAACATGGTTTGGTTGAAAACTGGAGCGAGTGAGACAGTCAACATGTTAGAAGAACGAGGGGAGATTATTGACTGCAGTTACACTTAAAGGCATTTCGTAAGGAAGTGAACTTGAAAGTATAATTCTTTGAGTCTCTGAGAGTAATCCAGGCGTGGGTACAGGTAAGATGTATGTTCGTTTTCCTCTTCTATGGGTCCACAGATGTCCTATGTTTTCTTTGTGGCTGATAACACATGATTGTGTCTATAGCACATTTAAATTATCCCTCCAACAGCCTATATTTTATACATTGAATATATGCTAGTAATAATAAGCAATCTTTACTGAAAACATAGCATCTGTTCCTCTGGGCAGACCATGTGGCAGAGTTTACGGCAGGGACAAGCATCCCTCTTTCTCTCCCCAACTCCACCATGGTACACCAAACATCCCCTTGGGTTGCAGGTTGACTACAGCACTGTGGGCCTCAGTTTCACTCTTGTGATCAGGCTCATTGGGTTCCCTTTGGTTTGAGGCAGCGCTTGTATCTTGTCAATCATGTGGTTTTCTTTTGACTGTGGAATGTCTCCCTAAGTGTTGACTAAAACAGAGGTGAGCTGAGCCAAAGCTCACTGTTGATAATTATTTGTGTTTCTAAGTGATTCACGGTTCCTTTCCGTGATTCACTGTGCTACTTGAGTCACCATGCATCAGAAAGCTGCTGTTTTTTTTTTTTTTTTAACTTGTGTTCTCTCTGCATGGTAATTGTAGCACTCCCAGGTGTTCTGTTTGGATTAACAGAAAAACTCAAGATGTGAGTATCTTTGAATATCTTGAAAGTAGACACTAGCATGTTACTGTATATGGCTAATACTTTGTAGCTTACAAACAAATGAAGCAAAATGCTTATGGAAAAAAAGTGATAATTTAAAATTTCCAGTTCTTCTGAAATGTCCTTTTAAAAAAATCATTGGCGATAGGAGGGAAGTACCTGTAGCTTAGGAATTATTATTTGGCCTACATACATATTTAAACTGTAGCTTGAGAGTAAGATTTTTACATAGATTTGACTTCCTATCTTACCAGTAAAGGCATATGCTGTCTGTACCTCACTGTGTCCTTTCTGACCCTCTTCTCTCCATACATACTTCACACTTTGCCTGCCACACTTCCACAGCATGCCTGCTTTTTGGTCTTTGTTGCTGATGCAACCAGACACTTGTCCAGAGACCAAATTTAACAGATTCTCTTGGGAGCGGACACTGCAATGCCACCTGTGTACCTGCACTTACCGAACCCTGGTCAGTACTGAGGCTGGGGGCAGAGGCCAGCTCCGTCAACACTCATGCTTAGCTTGTTCTTTGTGTTGTGTTGATGGCTCACTGGTTTCCAGCAGCATGTTCTAGTTTCCAGGGGAAATTACAAAGGACTTTGCTGCTCGTGACTCAGAAATCACTTCTGGTTTTGTATATCAGTTCTTTTTAAATTATAAATTCTAGTAGTTCAGAGCTAAGAAATTAAGTTTTTCTAATTTAACAATCAAGTGTAAGTCATGAATATATATGTGTATACATATTTATATATGCTTATACATACATGCATACACACACACACATACACACACACACACAGAGGGGGGCAGGGAGAGAGACCAACCAACCCCCCCCTGGGGTGAAGGTGTTCCCTCCGGGAATGTTTTTATAGATAAAAGGCATGTAAAAGAGCCATACTTTATTTGATTTACTGTGTAAGAAATAGGACTTTATGAGATTATGTGAACTGCACTAATTTTTCTGTTAATTTTACAATCCGGATACCACGGCACAGTTACCAACAACTGTGACTAGCAATAATCTGAGATTATGCCATGGCAGGGTAGCTTTGGGTGGAGACTGCCAGTTATGGTGTGGGACAGTTAAATCTCTTTCCTGACTCTCTCTCTCTTTCCCCTCTGGACTAAGGCTGTAATCTAGTGGTATGTGAAGCATGCTTAGGAAGAAAGGGTTGGAATAGCATTTCTGCATTTCCACAACACCTGGATGAAACTACCCCAGTCAGAATGGCTAAGACTAAAAACTTAGGAGACAGCAGGTGTTGGCAAGGATGTGGAGAAAGAGAAACACTCCTCCACTGCTGGTGGGATTGCAAGACAGTACAACCACTCTGGAAATCAGTCTGGCAGTTCCTCAGAAAAATGGACATGACACTACCGGAGGACCCTGCTATACCACTCCTGGACATATACCCAGAGGATTCCCCCGCATGCAATAAGGACACATGCTTCACTATGTTCATAGCAGCCTTATTTATAATAGCCAGAAGTTGGAAAGAACCCAGATGTCCCTCAGTGGAGGAGTGGATACAGAAAATGTGGTATATTTACACAATGGAATACTACTCAGCAATTAAAAACAATGAATTCGTGAAATTTGTAGGCAAATGGTTGGAACTGGAAAATACCATCCTGAGTGAGTTAACCCAATCACAAAAGAATAAACATACATGGAATGCAGTCACTGATAAGTGGATATTAACTAGCCCAGAAGCTCTGAATATCCAAGACACAAGTAGCATATCAAATGACTCCCATGAAGAAGTAAGGACAGGGCTCTGATCCTGGAAAGGCCTGATCCAGCATTTTAGGGGAGTACCAGGACCGAGAAAAAGGAGGGAGGTGATTGGAGAATGGTTGCAGAGAAGGCTTATGGGACATATGGGGAGGGGGGAACTGGGAAGGGGGGAAGCCTTTGGAATGTTGACAAATAATTTAGAAAATTTAAAAAAATGGTGAAAAAAAAAGAAATAAATGTTAATGTGGATTAGAAGGTAATGGAGCTAAATGGATTTCCTCCCTTTGAACAAAAGAATGGAGAATTCAGCTAATGGATCCTGCTCTTCTGGAGAAATACTTCCTAGTGGCAACTAGGGAGCTCAGACTGTGTGTGTGTGTGTGTGTGTGTGTGTGTGTGTGTGTGTGTGTATTGATGCTCTTTTACTTTATTTTTTAGAATTAATTATAGTGAAAGCAAAACCCTAGAAATTCCTGGGTAATAACAGAATAAACAAGTAGAGTTCATAGTTTAAAAGGCCCTGAAGTATTAGGCAATTCCCTTTTTTTGAGGAACCAGAGATTCTTCTTCATGAATCCAGTATTCAGAAACTTTCTGTTGGTTGAATGTGTTTGCAATACCAAGGAACCAAGTGGCTTCAAGGCTTAGGGCTCACACCCAGAAATTCTGACTAAATTTTGATCTGAGGTGGAGTCAAGAATGTTGTTGGTGTAAGTTTTTAGGGTGTTTTAAGTGTTTAGCCCTGGGCCAAGAGCTCCGAGACTAGTAAGTATTTGCAGGTCTAAGGATTTCTGAGATGGATGACATATTCCAGATTCCTAGGTATTAGATAAGAGGTGACACTGGTGTACAGGACGTTGTTCCTGGTGTTGCCTTCCTAAGAGTGAGAACTTAAAAAAAAAAGGAAGAAAGCAAAGAAAAACAAAACTGTCCCAACTAGTAAGGAATTCAGTAGTTCATCAGGTCAGTTGTATTTTTCCCACTCTGTATAACATGGAGCACGTGCACACAGACATTCTTACAGAGTTTTGCTATACGTGTCAGCACTGTGTCTCCTATGGATCGTGGCGGGGGCACTTTTAATTTTTGTTTCCCTTCAGGTACCTGTTCTGCTTCCTTGTATTCCTCTGAGTCTACTGCCTTAGCAACACAAGGCCACAGAGTCAGCTTGGACAGATTCTAATGCAAATTTATCTCATAGACAAGCCCTCGCTCTGCTCCTTATTAGTGAGAGTAAAGTCCTTGGGTAGATGGGAGTGATAGCTAACTTCAGCCTGATTTGCATCTTCCTCCTTATTCTTGGAGGACCGAGCATTGTTGAGTCCCGGGGTAATAAAACTGTGAGTCTGAAGGCATGCCTCCTCTTCTCAGATGTGCTGAGGCCAGGAGGCTTCATCACCTGCCTTTTGTTCCATTTCTGTTCTATAGAACAAGATGTTTTAATTAGGTGCTTACAGAGGTGTTTTAGTTCTTACTACATAAAGTGCAACATTTTTATTACGTCTCAAGAACACCATTTGTGTCTATGTCCTATTTTCCTAACTTAAATTCAGCCCAAATGCTGACCATAATGATGTCAGCAACACTCAGCCGAATACAGTATGCACACCTTTAGTTACTTCTGAGAAAGGTTAGATACTACTAACCATTTTCCCCTCCGCCTCTCTGACTCCCTCCCTCCCTCCTTCTTCCATACTGTCATCCTGGGTCTATGTATGCACTTTTGTTGATTTCACTTAAAATGCTTCTCTGAAATGGTAGTCCATTGTTTATTATTGCCAATATTCAGAATTATTCTTGGCAGAATGTGGAAGACATTGGGAGATTCCTTCTTCTTCACTGGAGGGTAGAATAGGAGAAGCGTTGTGCTCAAAGTCAATCTTTCTGTTCATTCTAGGTCCTTGTCAATATTCAAGTCACTGAATAACTCTTATGAAACTATATTAGAAGGTGTTGTTTTTTCTCTCATGTAGGAAAGTTAATCGTTGTCCTAAGTAGGTCATACTTTACTCATATATGCAGGTGTAAGTAGTTAGAAGAATTAAGGTAAACAGTTCTGAAGAGAATAAACATGTTTGATTCTTTATTTTGATAGGTGTGTGTGTGTGAGAGGTAATAATACATATGGAATATTTGTATTTTTCAGGTGATAAAAATGTGAGGTAAGTGATTTCCTAATTGTTTGGAATTTCACACAAATGAATTTCTGAATTAATATACTACTGTGTGAATCTCTGCCCCAGTGCTTTGTGATAGTCTCTCGGATACATTTTGCAAAAATAAAATTATCTGAGCAGCTTATTTTTAAATGTTTACAGTCATTTATTTATTTTGCTTTATGTGACTGGAAGTGATGTAGAAGTCACAGGATAGTTTGTAGAAAGAGGCTCTCTCTACCTTGTGGGTTCTAGGAACTGAACTCCTGTCATCACGCTTGGTCGCAAGCCCCTTTACCTGCTGAGCCATTTGCTCAGTCTCTTTTTTATTTCCTAGATTTATGTGTTAAAAATCAATGACTGCAGGTACTTTGGGAGCAGGAAGCTATTTGGGCCATGGATTTTAGAATCTGAATCAGATGTAAACAATGTGGAAAGACAATACTATGTCAAAACATGTAGAATGTCGTCTAAATCCTAGAGTAAGTACAGCCTTTCTGTAGCTTTAGTATTTGCTTCTGCTGTGTCCGATCTAGATATGTGGGTTGCTACGCCCATCTTTAGACACTTCCCTAACACTCCCTCTCTGTGAAGCAACTTCAGGGTTGAAGGGGTTGAGTCAGGCCTATCCCCAAATGCTGTAAGTGCTTAGACTGACGCTTGATGTGTCTCTGTGACTTTGCTTTCCAGAAGTCACGTTCAGTATCTTCAAGATGGCGAGAATCAGCACCACTTACCTCATCCAGTTTGGTGAATGTTAAGTCAAACAATACATAGCACGCACTTAGCTAGAGACTAAAGCACAGCACAAACTCAGTAAAGTTGGCGATGTTCCCATACTTACTAAACATATTCTGGGACGATTGCCTTTATTTACTTCTGAGAAAGGTTAGGTACTGCTAACCATCTTCCCCACCCCCCACCCCACCCCCTCTCTGACTTTCTCCCTCCCTCTCCCCTCCCTCCCTCTCCCCTCCCTCCCTCTCCTTTATCTTAAGATCTCACATATTCTCTGGGACAATGGACTTAATTAAATGGGCTGCTCTAATGAATCTGCCCTTCTAGTTCTCTGTAGGTAGGAGTAGCAAAGAAGTAGGGTGTTTCTGAGTAGATGTGGAAATGAACACTTCTTAAAGATAACCTTGGGGCTGGAGAGATGGCTCACAGGTTAAGAGCACTGACTGCTCTTCCAGAGGTCCTGAGTTCAGATCCCAGCAACCACATAACATGGATCACATCCATCTGTAATGGGATCCGATGCACTCTTCTAGTGTGTGTCTGAAGACAGCTGCACTGTACTTAGATAAAATAAATAAATAAATAAATAAATAAATAAATAAATAAATAAATCAATCTTTAAAAAAAAGATAACCTTGATGGTACCAATTGAGGTATAATTGTGAAGTGGGGGGGGGGGCAGTCAGTGTGGCGAATGAATTACTTTACAGCTAGTTGTGGTCCTTCCTTAAACACAGTGGAGTGATACAGCAGCATGCGTTTGCTTCCAGTCTTCAGTTAATAACTCAGCTCACTGGGCCTGAGGCTGGCATCCATTCATGAGGAAAGACCTTCTTAGACGAAGGTGTGTTGTGATGACACAGTTTTCAGGCACGGAAGATCATCATTCGCATTCCCAGACACATTCGGATGGTATTGGAAAAGGACAAGGTTTCCTGAGAAATCAGATAGGCTGTTTTGAAGAATGATTTTAGCAGGGCATTTAAATGTCGTGTAGGGCTTTCAATGTTCTCTCATTTTTTTGGATTGTGAACTGTTCTGGGAGTCTAGACCGGAAGTCAGGATGCTGAGGAAGTTTACAACCACTTACATTTTAAGGATGGACAGACAGACAGATATTCACACACTATTGTCACCTGCGAGCTGTCATGGACATTGTAACCTGCACTGTCACTGCCCAGGTCTCCATTAGACCCATCCACAGCTTGCAGCAGCCCTGCACTGTCCTTTTCTCTGGCAGGCAGCTCCTGGTGAGACATTAAGAAGACAGATCTGTGGTAAAGCCTCTTGAGCTGGTCGGCTAGCCGAAGCACGCACAGGCTGAAGGTAGCAGCTTCTGCCTGGAAAGATGGAAAGACAAAAGTGACTGGACCAGAATGCTCAGGACATTTCTTCTGCCCTGTCTCCTGAGGCACTTAGTATTTTGCTAGGACATACTTTTGACAGAGGTGGGGGCGGGGCACACAGTCCCAGGGGATTGTGGCTAACCCAGTGGCTGTGTGTGGAGAATGCACTGGTCCAAGGAAAGTAGGCGTGGCAGACATGCCAGCCCCTTCTAACTTGCACCTCATGGCTCTGATCACAGACTGTCATCTGTTAAGGAAGATTTCTATTTTTTGAACCCAGGAAATCTAAAGTGTCATTCAGAATTTTTCTGAGTATGATCATTTCAGTGGAGCACTGTGGATAAATCCTATAAAATAGTAACGTGCTTTATAATTCTAACTAGATGGCACTGAGCCTTATCACGTGCATTTCAGCACCATGCCTGTTAAGTTAGTACTAAAATACCTCACAGCAAGAGCATTCTTGGTATTCCTGGTATAACTTGAGCTGTACCCAAGTGGTTCTCACCATGCGGACTCACCTGTGCATGGGGCACACTGACACTGCTAGGATTTCCTGATCTTCCTGGGGAACCTGCTCACTTTATTGTAGGCAGTTGTTGAACGAATGATTGTTGGTCCATCAAGTGGAGAGGAGGTGAGAATCCCGGAAATGAGAAGAAAACGGCCAAGAGGCAGGCTCCATCTTGCTCAGCCTCATGACCTGTGCTTTGCCTGGTTTCCAAAACTGAGTTTATCTCAAAGACACATGATAGGGAACAGTTGGCCTGTAGAGTGGTTGGGTGCAGTGATTGTGTGTGTGTGTGTCTAGGGTAGAGGAAAGTAATGTTGTTTTTCTCTGTGGGGAGAAGGAAGTGTGTGCAGTAATAAAAGCACTTAGACATAAACTGAAGCAAACTTCTAAGTTCCTGTTTTTGGTCAATGGGGAATCCCAGGGCAAAGATGGAGAGGGCCTACCTGTTGTCTGGATGCAGTCGAAGACTCAAACCCAGAAACCAGTGTGGCTTTTGCAAACTAGGCCTTCCTGTATGACTACGGAGGCTTGTGTGAGAATTCTTATTTAAGGCATGAATGGTTAGATTTTGAGAACTGACCGTTTGTCTGTTTTCGTCACAATGAGGTTTCATATCTCAGAGATGAGGTCCAAGAAGATAAGATGACTTCACTGCAAAGGCTGACTCCAGCCAAGCTGAGCCATTCTTCAGGGCTTTTATCCAAGGGATTTCTACCGTGGCTTTGGGGAAGAGGTGAGGGATGGGTGGGAACAGATGAGGTGAGAATGAGTTCCTCAAAACGAGAAGGACATAAGTTATTTTTATTGTATTGATAAAGTTGTACTCTTCCTGTCAAAATCTAGCTAAGGAAACCACTAACTCACATGGTATTTTTCCTGCTCCTACGTGGGAAGTGAGTTAACCAACACTGACATTGCTGGTTACATATGAGGCAACATTCTAAGTAATTTACAAAAACTAGTAGTGTGTGTGTGTGTGTGTGTGTGTATGTGTGTATGTGTGTGTGTGTGTGTGTGTGTGTGTGTGTGTAAAAGCTCTGTATATCCCATTGATGGATAGGTAAACCATCCATCACAATGAAATCAAGTGCCAAATACATTCCAAGTACTTTATATATTGCAATCCCAGTAATTATCATAGCATCGCTGTCTTTTAAATACAGATGTAATATTTAGACAGTTATCTTTGGTTTCTGTACTCTAGGTAGGGTTAATGTAATTCATAAGCAATTAATATCTTTGGGCCTATTTGCAATCTGATAACAGCTTCTAAGGGGTAAAATCAGATGCATTGGGGGTTCTGTCACTAATATAGAAAGAACTTTGTAAAAAAAAAAGTCATATTGGTCAGAGGGAGATCTCTACTTCTCAACCCAGGAAGAAGCAACTTGCTTCTTTAATGCTTTTCGTGGGGCCCACTGGGATACCTTTCTCCTTCTGTCAGCCTTTCAGTCTGTGTTCATGAAGGAATAAGCAAGACAATGAAAACAGAATAAATTTTGCATCAATGGTAGCAGGGAGCTCTTCTTAAGGTTCAGAAACTGTGGCTCTCAAGTAGAAAAAGACCTCTCCACAGGTGCCTGGGAGGGCAGGTATGGGCCCGTGAGCCTCAGCAGATCCATTCAGATCTCACCATGTATTTTTAGGTGACCCTGGCAGCATCAATCTTCCACAGGTTTTATTTCCTTAATTGTGAAGAAAACAGCAGTGAGCGCGGCAACTTCATAGCATGAATGAGGACACTAAATCGAATAATGTGCTTGAAAATATCTGGCTCCATAGATGACCCACACAATAAATGCCCCTTCTCCTTTTTTGTTCCGTTCAGTAGCTGAGACTTTATCTCCTCTCTTAGACAAACAGTCCTCATGGCACTGCTTCTCCTGGGACCAGGCAGTCATGCAGGCAAACACTCCCCAAACGCACAGCGGTTTCATTACAGGCCTGTTGACGCCTTTCCTCCTTAGCATTCTGCTGTCACATCCACTCACGCCAACCCCATCAGGCTTCTAAACGCTCATTTAAGTGGAACTCTCTGTTGTAGATATGCTTTGTTTGATATCGGCTCTTACTAACACGAGAGCTGGCACCTCTGTTCACCAAATATTTGCCGTCATTATTGCTTAGCTCTCTTGATTGATGTGCTTTGGAAACACGTGTAGTTACATTTCTAGCAGGTGGGCATTTGTGGTTTCTGGTAGTGTCGTACGACTTGACACCTGGATGACATCATTGTTGGACTGGAGCAACAGTGGCTGAGACTGTACTTTGCTGATTGCAATGTAATCTGAAAGACAGCATCCTGTTCTCATTTGGTATGAGTTTCTTATGATGGTTGATGATTTTAGACGGTTGGATTCATAGACTCAGATTCTCATCTGATTCTTCTGCTGATTCTTCTACCCCAAATAGAAGAAGCTGATGATACAGTCTCTGTGTTGCATTAGTAACTGATCTCTAGGAAGAATCCATAAACGGACAGTGGCAATACTGTGTTTTCAGAGAGAGCTTCAGTGAGGCAATTGTGGTAAGTAGAACTTAGCATCATGTTCAAGGGCAAAACAGGAGTAAGAGTCCTTAGATGTACTTGCTGCTAACCCCCCTCTTATTTCAGCCATGAATAACAGGAAAGTATATCCAATGACAAACATGTGAAGAAGAGGATAGAATGGTAGAAATCACCAACCCTGTTTTAAAAGAAGGATGAAAGGAGAAAAGTCAACAGTAGACTTGACAGGCCTTGTTTTTAAGATTTCCTTAAGAAAATACAGTATTATCACAGTGTGAAAGGCATTAGCAACAAGACAGGTAACAACCTAAAGGATCGTCCAGTGTGCTAGTGAACAGAGCATTTCCACATGGAAATGATGTCCAGAAGATAAACATGTAAAATCAGCATTTACATAACTTTTAATTGCTTAAAATTTAGAAACTTTAATTTCTAGGGAATTAGCTTCTAAGAATCTTGGCAGGATTTTTGGTTATGTTTGATTGATACTAAGACATTAGAATTATTTATTTATTTATTTATTGAAACAGTTCAGTTAATCGTAAATATAACCAAGACAATAAGATATTGGTGGGGAGGGCAGAGTTTGCCCTCTCTAACCTCCCATGCACTCGCATGCACAGCTGTGATTTAGAAAGCATCAGGTGCACAGAAAGGAACACTGTAAGTGCAAAATCAAAGGAGATGATGTAACTAGGTTTTACTGTCGTCGTCGTTGTTATTATTATCATATAAAGTGAGGATAAAGGGTTTCTGGTCTCTGGTGAAATAAGGAACAGACCTACTGAGTTCAGGAGGAGGAGGGAAGAAGCAGCCCTTGAAGTTGATCTCAGTGCTGATTCCTCTACCCCAAATCGCCACATTTTAGTGGTGGTCTCTCTCTTCCCTTTTCCCTTTATCTCCTGCTTTTTCTTTCCCAAGTACTGAGTCAAAAGTATTCATAGGAATTAATGAAAACTTAAAAGATTCTTGAGATTACTGGAGTGTAAATATGTTGTGATGTAAGTGACTATTTACATGTGACAGGTGGTGTCAAACAGCATTGATCAGCAATAAGGAAGAACAAATCTCAGAAGTTTGCCACTGGGTTTAGGGGCTAGACCTCTCTGGTCATAGCTTTGGAGAAAAGTCTAGGTAAGTTCCTAGGAGTAATAAGAAATTTGGCAGGCATAGGGCTCCGTTCTTCCCCTCCTCTCTCCTCCCCTCCTCTTTCCCTTCCCCCTTCCCTTCCCTCCCCTCCCCTCCCCTCTCCTCCCTTCTCCTCCCCTCCCCTCTCCTCCCTTCTCCTCCCCTCCCTTCTCTTTCCCTCCCCACTCCTTCCCTGTCTCCTTCCTCTCCCCCTCCCCTCCCCACCCCTTTCACCTCCCCTTCCCCACCCCTTTCACCTCCCCTTCCCCACCCCTTTCACCTCCCCTTCCCCACCCCTTTCACCTCCCCTTCCCCACCCCTTTCACCTCCCCTTCCCCACCCCTTTCACCTCCCCTTCCCCACCCCTTTCACCTCCCCTTCCCCACCCCTTTCACCTCCCCTTCCCCCCCTCCCCTCCCCTTCTCTCCTGTTCCCTTCCCTCCCCTCCCTTCCCCTCCCCTTTCTTTTTTTTGGGGGGAGAATCAAATTATAAAATTTGAGGGTTTCTTCTGCTCAAAGAAATGGGTGAAAGCAAAAATGTCCTGAGCTGCATCTTGTCCCAGGGGCTTCATCTTTCCTTCACAGTGCTGTGGCACACGGGTGCCATCTGCGAACAAGTTCAGTCTTGTACATTACATGAAGGTAGTTGGGACACATGTTTATGTTTAATAGTTTTCCATTTCAGAGAGTCTAGTTGTCCCATGCCAAGTGACAGAAGGGGACCCCTGTTACGGCAGCACAGCTCATGGGGCAAGGTTCAAAGTTCAATATCAAGAGGAACTGCAGGACAGCAAGCTAGCATGGGCTTGCCTGCTGGAGTTGGTCCTCCTCTTAACAGTGTTTCTCTGTTCATTTCTTCATGATGATCTATCTCTCTATCTCATGGAAACCTATTCCAGCTTTATATGAGGACAGGTATACCTTCTTAAATACAGAGGCCATTATTTAGTAGTTCTTCAGAGACATTGCCAAAACCCATCAACATCACATGGGATAAAGAGGAGTATTGTGGAGTGATAAAGTGATAAAGCAATCATAGATGACTTTCCAAACAGAAGTTTCTTTCCTGATCATAGAGCTTGTGAGATGTATTTGCTGTTCCCACACATGGATTCAGCGTTTGAATGGAAACTAACTACTGAGTTATTTTCCATTAATCTTTTCATTCTTCATGAAATGTTGAATATGCATGAAGTTATCTTGCTGGATATTTGGATGTCTGATGAGCCCCTCCCGTGACTTTGCACTTTGTTGCCCTAGGCAGATAGATATGTAAGCCTTGGAGAGCATGCTCCTCTAAATTACCTTGGGAAGAGCTGACTACTGGGAACTGGTGGGGACTGACACATTCCGAGGCCTGCTCAGTCACCTCTTCTAGAATAGAATGAATTTGCTCGTTATTTTTCGTAGTAAGAGTATAAAGTAACTGAAATATCTTGGTATAGAATGAGTTCCTGTGGTTAGGGGTTGAAACTGAAAGACACGTAAGATGCCCACGGGCAGAGTGCTACCATGCTCTACAGTTTTCTAGGGGGATGTCCGTCTGTCTGTCTCTGTATGCCTGCCTGCCTGCCTGTCTTTGTGGTGAATCTTGAGAGACGTCTTCCTTCCTCTCCTAGTCATGTGCTCACACATTCCATATACTAATTTTTTTTTTCTTTTGGTGGGTCTAGCCTGGTGTGACTCTGCTGTAGGGACTGGAAGAAGCCCTACCCAGGTCCTAACATCATTTTCAAGAGAGTTAAATAATTTTATTTTTATTTTTTATTTTTTTCTTGGTGATGTTGGGCAATAGTGCTGGGTGTCAGGGATTAGAGGAGATAATGGCCGAGGCGGAAGGGTTTCTGAGGAAAGAGATAATAAAACGTCACTCAGATGTCTGTCTTGGCCTTTAGGTCCAAGAAATTGTTTTCTTTGAGAAAACCCAGAATCACACCTGAAATGCTACTGTAGGTTTCGATGACAGGGATTCTAGTGTTAATCTGTCATATTGGAACTTTTCAAATGCTGCTGGCTTCTTCTCTTGAGTATTGTACTTCCTTCCTTCTCCAGGGTGGAGGCCAGGGCAGTTAGGACTGGAGAGTTTGTGAGCCGTTGTGTCTGAACTCAGTGCCTGGTCATTTGTCTACAAGGTTGATAAAGAGAGGGGAAGCAACTTTTATCCGCATATTTTTTTAAGGAATGTATTTTTAATTATTGGAGAAATCCTCCACACTGACTTTGACAATGGCTGTATTAATTTGCACCCCCACCAATAGTGAATCAGGGTTTGTCTCTCCAAATCCTCTCCAACATTTGTTGTCAAGATTTTGATGACAGCCATTCTGACTGGGGCGAGGTAGTTTGAATTTGCATTTCTATAATGGCTAGGGATATTGAACACTTGTGCAAATTGTTACTGGCTTTTTAAAGTTTCTACTTTGGAAAAGTGCCACTTCAGGTCCTTTGCCCATTTGTTGATTGGCAGCTTGATTTCCGTGGTATTTGATTTCTGTACATTAGCTCCCTGTCTGAAGTATAGCTGATGGAGATTTCTCCTAGTCCATACATTATCTATTTTTTCCTATTGCTTCCTTTGCTGTGCAGGAATGCTTCATTTGCATGCAGTCCCATTCAGTAGCCCCTGTGCTGTTGGTGTTCTATTCAAAAACTTCTTGCCTATCCCAAAGTCTTGAGGCTCACCCCTGTGTTTTCTTCTGGAAGTTTCAGTGCCTCTGTTTTTAAATGGAGGTTTTTTGATGCACTTTTAATTTAAATTGTACAGGATGAAAGATAAGAATTTAACATCCTTCTTCTGCAACTGGAAATCTAGTTTTGCCAGCACTATTTGTCCAACGCTCTCTTCCCTCAAAGTATTCTTGCTTCCTTTGTCAAAACTTAAGTGGGCATAGGTTTGCCATTGCATTTCCAGGTCCTGGTTTCTATTATGCAATTGGTCTTAATGTATTTTTGTGGCGAAACCAGGCTGTCTTTATTACTGTAGCTCTGAAATACAATTTGAGGTCTGATATTAACATAATTTTAACAGTGTTCTTATTCTTTAGGACTGCTGTGGGTATTCGTGGTCATTTGTGAGTCCATATATATTCTTACATTGTTTGTCTAAACCTATAAAACACGATGTTGGAATTTTTATAGGTATTACATTAAATACATAAATGAATTTTTATAGTTTAGCCATTTTTGCATTATTAATTCTGCCAATCCAGGAATAGATAGTCTTTGTATTCTCTAGTATATTCTGTGAATCCTTTTTCTAGCATCTTGAAGTTCTAATTGTAGAGGTATGTATGTCTCTTGGGTTTATTTTATCCCTAAATATTTATTTTGTTTGGAGTTTCTTTGAATGGGATACTTTTCTTTCCTGAGAATGCACTGTTGGTGTAAGAGAAGGCTACTTTTTTCTTTTCTTACATTGATTTCTGTGTTCTGCTGCTTTGCTCCAAGTGTTTATGATTTCCATATGACCCTGAAATTTTACTCCTGGGTATATACCAAAGGAACACTGTCCCCAACATAGGATGTTTGTATCTGCATGCTTATTTCTGCTTGGTTCACTATAGCGAAGAATTAGAATCAGTCTGTTTATACATCAGCAGAGTAAAGCACAAAGAAGATGTGGTATAACTGGTGTGTGTATATGCATGTGAGCACACCTTTGTGTGTGTGTGTGTGTGTGTGTGTGTGTGTGTGTGTGTTATTTGGCTTAGGATGAAAATGAAATCATTAAATATACAGGAAAATGAATGGATTTAGAATTATAATCAAGGTCACACAGTCTCAGAAAGAAGAAAAACCCTCCATGTTCTGCCTCATACAGAGTATAGCTGTATTCAAATATATGCATGTTTACAATACAACATATATTAAAGATAACAAGCAAGTCTAAATATTAAGGGATGAGGGAGGGCTGGATACTTGTAGTGAACATGAATTATGAAGACAGATATAAACCTAATTGTTTTTAATGTTCTGTCATGGAGTTTGTTTGTTTGTTTTGGTGGTATAGGACTGCATACAAATGTCCAATAGTGAAAGTATAAATGTGCAACTATTGAGTTGTATAGTCTTGGCAACTGGTTAGGTTCTTCCTGTGATTTTTATTTAATTTTAATTTACAGCTTCATCTCCTAATAAAGTTTAAAAATAAATAAAGAGAATATATTAACTTTAGAAGAGAGTGGGCTGCATTATGGACATACATGTGCCTTGTCTTCCATTTTTTAAAGATATTTTGGGTTGCATCAGGCCTTTGAGTTATATGACCATCTCTGGGTGCTCACCGGACCCTAGGGCTGATGTCAAATAGCTACAACCATTCCCAGCACATAGTAGCATCATAGATATGCTTAAATATGGGATTCATTATATAGATAAACCATATGTGCTGGTTTTACATTATAGTCGCCAAGTGATTTTATATATATATATATATATATATATATATATATATATATATATGAGCAATTAATACCATTTTCTTGCATACAATCTTGTGAATAGTATTTATTTCACTCAGTTGGAATTTTTAAAACAAATCTTGCCTCTAATTGGTCATTAAGAATAAAGTCTTTACTGTTGTAAAATTCATTGGATTTTCTATTACAATGTTATGAAAATAGACCGGTATGGTGTATGTACAATTCAGTTCTCATGCTTGGCCACTGTCTAGTGTGAAGCCTTCCTGTCATGGATGCCTTTCTCACTGAAGGAAGGCACTTTCTGCTGCCTTCGGTTCTACTAAAAATGGGAACAAACTGAGCAAGTGTGGACACATTGTTCTTATATTTCTTGTCACCCTTCTGTGGCGAATGCAACATTTCTTCTATGTCTTTTTTACAGTAGATTCTTTGTTAATTAGTTTATGGTTTTTAAAAAATTGTCCACAAAATAACTTCTATTTTAGAGAGGTGAATTTTTTTTTTTTACTATTTATAAAACAATTATTTATCATGGATAGATTGTTGCCTCTGCATGTGCTTTGTATGTGCATTGTAAAGACATATTTTCTTGTACATGTCGTTATGAATATATGAAGAGGATGCCTAATCAAGACAAGGACCTTTGCTTTCAACAGTATCATGGTATGTCTATAATCTTTGAATAATGCTTTGGATTTGACTAGCTACACAAAGAGCAGATGGCGAACTGGGTCAAGTTGACAGTCACCATTTGCTTCTCATTTATATAATTTGTAAGAATGTGTCTAAGAAAAAAAACCCAATGTGCGAGACCTTCTCTGTTGTAGCTGATGGGAAGCAAGGACATTTTGGGATAATTATATTTCAACCTGAATAACTTCATTAAATCAACATCTTCCATGAGCACCCTCAGTGGGTGGCTTTTGTCTATTATTCTCATGTACACAGCATTATTTTTGCTGTTCTTGGTCAAAATTTCATCCGTGTCTAAGAATCTTAGCAAGTGTGTTGACAGTTAATTGAGTTTACCAAATGCAGTCACAGAATGAGAAGAATTTGTGTGCTGACATGGAAGTGAGTCTGTTACTCCTCAAATTCAGGCTTAATTTTAACTGGGAAGGAAAAAGTATTAGTATTAGTATTAGTATTAGTAGTAGAAGTAGTAGTAGTAGTAGTAGTAGTAGTAGTAGTAGTAGTAGTAGTAGTAATAATTTTGGTTTAAACCACGTGATTTCATTTCTGTTGAATATTGGACGCAGCTCATTGGGTGGCATTTTACTGTCTAGTTGCTGTATTTGTCTCTCCTTGCTACTTGTTCTTGTTTTTGATACATCCAAGCAGGAGAGAACACAAACAAACAAAATGACAGCCACCAACCAAAAAGGATGCCCACTTGATTTCTGAAGTGTGTGTTGTTGGAACTGAGCAGGACCACACCCTGCCCCAGCACTGCTTTTCATTCCTCAGGGAAGCCTAGAAGGTAGGCTGCTGACTGCCTACCCCCTGCTGAGGGCATGAGCCTCTGAAGGTGGCTTCCTCCGGTGGGAGCAGGTGGATAGCCTCTGTCTTCCTCTGTGTATGTTCCCTGCATTATTAAGCCTGGACTTCTGGGTAGTGTGACATTGGTACTAGAGCAGCTGTTGGCCTGACAAGAGACCTTTAAGGGAGAGTAAAGAGATGAGGTAGAAGCCACTAAGAGAGACTCACTCACACCAAGTTCATAATAACCATCGTTTGCTTTAGATTTTCAGGTCTGTATAAAGCAGAATTATACGTAGATTTCTATGGGTTTAGTATGTGGATTTCAGAGGGGTCTGGAAATTTCAAATTCCATACAGCAGATTTTTTTTTTCAAAATAGATTTAAACATAGGTAAGAATTTACTACAGAATTAATAAAAATTCTGTTTCACTGAGTGGAATTTCATAGTTCTCTTGAGATTATCTAATTTCAATACAAAGTCTTTATTTAGTCATGTGAGAGATGGAGAAATAAATCAGGTTCTTACCCGATTTTTTTTTTTAGGTGAGAAGCAATAGTTTTGTTTTAATGGCAGTACTTGCATGCTGGTACTTTCGTGTTCGGGCTAACAAAATGGACTTAGGAAGCAGATTGAAGGATGAGATTGAGTCTGGTTTCTGCTGCACATTTTGAATGCCAATGTCATTATGGGGACATGAGGCATAATTATTGCTTAGACAGATTTTTGTCTTAAATCTGTGTTTTCTTTTCTGCTTTGGAAATAGGGTCTGGGAGAATGCGTCACTTCAGCAAGGGTTGTCTGCCCGAGACAGCAGTGCTGTAGTGGGATGGTCAGGGTCTGAGGCTTTGACACTGTTCAAATCAAGCCTTTGGTTAAGGAGGACATGGCCTGTGGCTTGTGACTGTGCCATGTTTCTCAGCCTGATTGTCTCTGATGTTTACATAAACATTTGCTTACTTATTCTTGGAACTTGAGATCTTGATTTACTTTATGCTTTGGAGATGGTAACATTCTTTTCCAGAGGGCTAACGCAAATGTAGCCTTGTACTCCAACCAAGGAAGAAAGAGGGCATTGGAGTATGCTTGGATTTTGGCAGCAATTTGTTATTGTGCATCTTTATTCACCTGCAACCTGGCTGCTGCTTTTAATCTCTATAGCCTTTTCTTCCATGTCATTCAGAAGCACATTGGAGAATCATGGTGGTTAAGCATTGTATTTAAAAAATAGTTGTTGATTCAAAAGGTGAAATCCTTAGCATTGTGTTTCAGAGAACTCATCACTTTGTTTTTAAATGTCTTCTGTAATTGTTGTCTATGCTTTAGTTACTTTTCAGAAGTTAACAACACTGTGTGAATCCTGTAATTATATTGTGGAAACATTTCTGTGTTGAAGTTTGCAGTTATTAAAACACAATACAGACGGGCAGTGGTGGAACACACCTTTAATCCCAGCACTTGGGAGGCAGAGGCAGGTGGATTTCTGAGTTCGAGGCCAGCCTGGTCGACAAAGTGAGTCCCAGGACAGCCAGGGCTATACAGAGAAACCCTGTCTCAAAAAAACAACAAAACAAAACAAAACAAAACAAAACAAAAAAACAAAAAAACCAAACAACAACAACAAAAGCCCAAAACAAGCAAAAACAGAAAAACAAATAAAACACAATACAAATCTTTTTAAGACTCTTCATTTTATAGATGGTATGGTATAATAAAATGTCACATTGTATCCTTAAGAAAGAATAGGGAAGTATATATGTGTAGATACATATGCCCCCTCCCGCTCCCCCACTGCTGAGATGTGGCATTTAAAAGACTTTATGCTACTTTCCTCTGTTGTTTTTGTCTTTCTATTTTGCATTTTTAAATGATACTTGGAGTGCTAGGGAAGTCATTTCCAGCTCCTTATAAATTAATATTAAATGCACAATGAAGACATTAAATTCAAGAAACAAAAATATGCTTTAGGTTAAGCTGGGCATGGTGGCATAAGTTAGGTGATCTCTGTGAATTCAGAGCTTGGGCAACATAGAAAGTTCCAGGTCAGCCAGGTCTACAGAGTGAGACCCTGTCACTATCAGAAAGAAAGAGTGGGGGAAGGAGAGATGGAGAGGGATAGGGCAGAGGGAGAGAGGGAGGAAGGGAAAGGGCGGGTGAAGAAGTTTGTTTGTTTTTATTTTGTTTTGTTTTAGGTAAAGGAATGTAAATTCAAAAGCATTAATCTCTCACAGGCTTAATCATATATATGAATATAATTTTGTTTGTTCAAAGGAAAGAGCAGTTGCTAATCACAGGTGAGACATTTTACTTGCTTTTAATATTTTTTAAATGTTTCCCATTAATGTAAATGTTAACAATCTGTGGTATCCACCAAGGGAAATATTCTTGCTCATTAACCCTATTAAACATTTTGCAGGCAAGACAAAAAAATTAACCTCACTTGGGGGAAAGCATTGAGCCTAATGAATTGAATGGAAAGATTTTTAAAAGTCACTTTGGGTTAGCTAATTATGCTAATTCAATATTGAGGCCTCAGACAGCACAGTTTGGAACTTATGAGGTTAAATATTTGGACTGAGCTTCAACAGTGCACAGGGTTAAGTGTTTTGAATAAAGGTCACAGTCAGTCAGGCATGCACAGTGACATCCTACTGGGTGGCAGAGAAGGTGGCAAAAGATGCTGTTCTCTCTCGCTGGACTCTGAATCCCAGAGATGCTCCTGTACCCTATTAGCTGTTACCATGGCTAAGGGACTTACATTGCTTGAGGACAAGCTAGTAGCAATGCTAGGAGGAAGCTCAGTCTGATTTATAGCAGGCATCATACTGACACTTAATGTTTTAGAACTCAGTTTTTCTCTGTTTTAAAGCACATGTGAATTTTAAAGAGAATACATGCATATTAAATACATGCATATTAAATACATGCATCTTAAATACATGCACCTTAAATACATGCATATTAATTGCGCTGTTCAGTAAACTATTCATTGATACCTTGTATAGCATTTCAGAGCCATAGTTTTCAGTCACCCAAAATACCATTGTCAGATGTCCTTTGGCAGTGAGGTAGTTAGAGAAGGGGCCATTGCTCGGATTTTGCATTGTTACAGGTTTATTTGTGGAGTGCTCTCAATGAAGGGGCATAATGGAAAATAGGAAACTGATTTGTGTGACTTCAGCTTTGTCAGGAAAGAGTAACCTACCTCACAGAACCGATGGAGACGTAAGTTAGGTGCCGATGCCACGAGGTTGTCATACTTTGTTCTAATTTGAAAATAAAACAAATTCAGGATAAATACTTTAAAGGTTTATCTCTAGTAAGTGGAATTGAAAGCCATTGTCTGCTGTCAATTCTGTCATATTCTGAAAACTATTGTTTTTATAGCTAAAATGAATATATCAAGAAATTAATGTTACTATTTAACAAGTTAAACAAAACAACTTCTTTTGCATTTTTAATTTTTTAATGTTGGTATTTTTTAACTTTTGTATTTATGAGCGAGAAATAAACTAAAGGGAGACATTAAAACTTCACTCCCCCAAAACAAACAAACAAACAAACAACAAACAAAAAGACTCATGCTACTTTCCTCTTGGAGTAGGGGAAAGCTCTCTAGCAATTTTGTCTTGTTTCAAGACCATTTATTGTATTTTTGAATGGTTAGTTTTGTAGAAATAACAAGGTTAGTTAGTAAGGCAGTAATACATGTTTTACATTACAGAACATAAAGTAAAGTTACAAAACTAAATTTATTTGCCTTATTTGTTTGCTTTGTTCTTTTCTTTTTCTTTCCTTCTTTTCTTTTTTCCTTCCTTCCTTCCTTCCTTCCTTCCTTCCTTCCTTCCTTCCTTCCTTCCTTCCTTCCTTCCTTCCTCCCTCCCTCCTTCCCTCCCTCCCTCCCTTCCTTCCTTCTTTCCTTTTATTTTTCTCTAAGCCAGGGTATCACTGCGTAGCTCTCGCTGTCTTGGAGCTTACCATATAGATCAGGATGGCTGGGCTTAAACTAAGGTACACTAAAGTTATACCCATGGTACATAAAGCAATTGTAACATTTTTTGATTCTGTCCATATTTGTAGTGGTCTCTGCCTACTTCAACATACTCTAAAGTGTTGGCTACTCATTGGGAATATCTGATAGCAGTCTTTAAGATATTCCAATAGAGGGGTAGACAGGAAACTTAGGAAAAAAAACTACTAGTTAGAAGTCTGCTTTGGACATGGCAGGCAGCTCATGTGTGTAATTCCAGCAGTAAAAGTCTTTGGGAGGACTGTTGCTGTGAGTGCAGGGCAAGCCTGAGCTACATGCTGCATTCCAGTGTGTCCTGGAATGAAACCCTGTCTCTAAACAACAATGCAGGAGGAGACTCTGGATATTTGTCCTCTTGTAGCCCTTGACTCTTCAGATAGTCATCCTTAATACCTCCATACTCACAGGAAAACACAGATTGATACTTTGAAATACAGTGAGGTAATCCAACATATGTCCTTATCAGGGAAACTTTGATTAAGTTGATTTTATGTGTCCATCAATTAGTGCAATTGATGAAGATAAGAAATCTCTTTCCCACAGTTGGGTAGGTCACTGGGTTCTACATTTACCATTTGTTGAAAGTAATAGGACACTGGTGCCTCTCTCTGCTTGAGAGAAGAGAATCCACACTATGCTTTGTGATGTAGCTTCTCAGAGGATAATTGCTTTTTCTTCCCATACTAATTATGGTTGCATGTCTTAAATGTGTCATCTCTAATTGTAACAAGCATCATACAAGGAAGGAATTTCAATCTAGAAATTGAATGTACACTTAGATCTGTCTGGCTCTAAAGTTCCCTTCATCATCTTGTCTTCAGGAGATGGATGCCTCTGCATCCTTCTGAATTGAAAGGGATGTAGGGAGTTAGAGTTCGAAGGGCTCTCACTGGTCCTACTGGACAGATGCTTAGTGGAGCTGCAGGTGACAGCTTGGGCCATTACAACGGTGGCCTTCTTTCTCCTGTTTGCTGTCTGCAAGCTTCTTGCTAGCATATGCTCTCTTTTGGCATTATTTTTGTTATAAACTCTTCATGCACGAACATCATGTCCTCAGATGCATGTGTATTTGTCTCCTTGTCATGCATTTTATTGCATTCTGTGAGGCATAGGAGGGGTTTCTGTCTTTCAGCTCGTGCCCAGTGAAAAGGCACATATACAGCATGTTCATAAGGGATGATAAAATTATTGGTACTTTTTTTGTGCCTTCCATGGTGATGTTTTGCCCATTCACGTCTCTTAACAATTGTAACCAGTTTTCAGTTTATGGAATTTTTCCTGTTGAAATCCTAAAACATAAATCACAAATTACTGAATGTGAAACATAAAATTATTAAATGAGCATGGGGAGACATGTAACAATGGGAAGCTTATGTTATTGGGAGGCACCTGTCGGCTGATGGCTATGACTGTTCAGTTTGATAAAGCAGAATCAGTTTTTCCATTTTCTGTCAGTGACATATATAAACTCATGGTGTAGCTTGGAAGTGACTTCAGATGGCCTCCTTTCAAGCAGTTTCTCTCAGAGCCTGTACTTGGCATCTTTATAAACACTTCTGAGGCAGCTATTGCAGTGTGGGATAAAAGAACACTCACCTCACCAGCCCATCTTGGAATAAATAGTATTTGAGCCAATTCCACACTCACTTAAATCACCATTTTAAGGAAAAGCTATTGAAGTATCTTCAGCTCTTAACAAGTGGACTGTGGGTAGCATATCAAGTCCTGGGTCTGTTCTGTTCTTTTATCTCATCTGCAGCAGTGTTGAACCAGTTCTCTGGGTGTGAACTCTGGGCTCTTCCTTTCATGGGGACTGTGGACGTTTATGGTCTGTCAGTCTGCATTAACTCTGTGGGAGGAAGTCCACGATCCGATGCAATCCAATGTTAGATGCTCTCATTAGGATGTTCTCAGTGCTTTTGCTTGAGTGAGTGAAATGATTCATGTGATAGCCCCCTTTTAAAACCTCTCCTTTACCATTTCAAAAACAATTAAATCACAAGATAAGGAGATCTTGTCGTGTGTAGACAAACTCATTTTTGTGTGGTAAGGAGGAAGGTTTTCTGGTAGAGAGTAAAGGTATACATAGTATTGGAAGAGAGACTTATTGTGAGTTTTCTGTTTATCCCATACCATTTTATATGGGAAATGTGCTTTGAAACATGACAGAACTAATAATGGGTGTAAATACACTCTTTAAATAAAGATGGAGGGATGGATCTATTCTCTCTTGAGACTCATGTTAGTAATATGTAGAAAAGGTGTGATTCCGTGTTGACACAAGAACACCAAACCTGCTAGACAGTAAGGAATTATGATCACAGAGAGGACATAGTCACCCTCATCATATCCCAAAACTTCTGGCTCCCTTTGAACTCACCTTTGTGGTACTTATGGAAGTCAGGGTGTTTCCTGAGAAGGTTTAATAATGCTGGTAGATTTGAGGAAGTTAAGGAAGTTGAGGTAGATGAGGAAGTTGAGGTAGATGAGGAAGTTGAGGGGAAGGGAGAACAGAAGGGGTCTCATCCAGTTGAAATTGCGAAGGTGTGTGTAAGGGCGTCCTAAGAATTTCCTCAGAGTTTGAAGCAGTCTTGATTTAGGACTGCTATACTCATGATCACCCCCTGCACACACACACACACACACACACACACACACACACACACACACACACACACACCTTGCTCACTTAGCTGAGCACTATGTGACTGGCAGCTGCTACTGGCCATGGGTAATGACACACAGGTTCAGTTGCATCATGGGTCCTTGTAAAGAAGGGTCAGAATAACAGGTTGGCAACCTGGAAATTCTGTGATTCTGTGATTCACTATTTTGACTATGTTCTGACTTGGAGGGAAAAAAGCATGTGTGGGGAGGTGGGGTGTCTTGATTTCTATTTTCTGGTACCCTCCTCTTTGGAATTTGGCCCTTCCTGTTTTCTTTAGCACTTCGGTATTAAACTAATAGGTGATTGTTTTCAAGTGGGTTTTCAAAAAGTAGTTTCCAGGTCATCTCACATAAGTATGTTTGTATCTTAATTAGATTTTAAAAATAACCGTTGAAAGAGAAAGAGTAATTCATTAAGGTCATGTCTTTAATTGCGAGTCCATCATCTCATTTAGTATCTAACATAAAGCTTCAGATTGGCAGCCAGAGGTAAATAAACTGTTAGTGAGTCATCTCTTAGTAGTCATATAATCTAGGTGCTTTTTAAGTCTTTGATTAAGAAGTTCAATATTGACCACTATTACTTCCATATATACAACCTATATAAACAACTTAAAATATCTTCTTATGTGTATCTGGATACATGTGTGGTCTTACAGGTACTTAGTACATTCCCATGTTCTAGGGTACAAGCTACTGGTTTCATCCATGCAGAGCAAATGAGCTAATGTTGAGCTGTAGCCTCAGTCCTATGAGTGTGTTTGAGGGTCAGAGAAAGACCTAATTTCAGTAGAATAGAAAACATGGGTGTCATGTAGTAGATCGGCTGCCATGTAACTGATACCTGCTGGTTCTGGAATAGAAAGATGCAGGGAGCGTTAGTGTATACTTGCAAACTCAGTTCCCAACTGCCTGTCTCTTGAGAGGCTAAAGTAGAAAGAAGAGTTGAAAATTTGAAGACAGCTTGGGCTACATAAAAGGTCTATCTCTGACTCATGTTTGTATACATGTATGAGAATATATGTATGTGTGTGTATATATATGTATATATATAACATATATAATATATATGCATTAATGATGATTATAAAGCACAGTACATTTAACATTGATTTTTTAAAAATTGATCTTAACATGAAAATATTACTTTGGTCATTTACTGTAATATTTTTGTCATGTAACATTTGACAATGTTACATAGATGTCTTAATGAGTACATTTTAGTTAAAAGTCCAGGAACTGGAGCCAAATTTTTAGATTTGAGTTGAATCTAACATGTTTTTAATTTATATATAAAGCTCTGTAGATGGGATGGAAGTTGATGTTTTTCCCTTTTGGGGACAAGATGTCATTTCCTAGAGCTAGGCTCCAACTTGCTATGTAGCTGAGGATGACCCTGAACAGGTGTGTGTGTGTGTGTGTGTGTGTGTGTTACACATAGGCCATGGCTCAAACGTAGGGACCAAGACAACTTGATGGATTTGCTTCTCTGTTTCTATGGCAAACATTTTGGGGATGGAATCAGGAACAGACTCTGAGGTTTGGTAGCAGTGCCTTGCCGTGTTAGCCTGACCTTGAACCCTTTATCTTCTTTTGTTTCCCATTGAGTAGAACTGCAGATGAAATAGATTCTGTCACTAGGTTAATAGTTCTGCATTAAAAAAATCTGGAAGTAGCACTGGGTTGATTATCGGTTATTATAAAGGACTCTAAGTAGCACTAGGTTGATTATTGGTTATTATATAGGACTCTAACATTCTAGGAAGTTAACATCAATATAAACTGATCTTAACATCAATATAAAGCGATTGAGATCATTTGGTCTTTGGTTTTATAAGCCATCTTCAAAGCTTTATTTTCTTTCAGTCACATGTGTAGAGCACTTGTGTTGTGCTGAGCAAGGCTTTGGTACAGGCTCTTGGTGAGGGTTTGCAGATGGAGGCCCATTCTCAAAGTAATGGAGGCTCTGTGTCTATTCCCCTGTGCCACAATTGCCTCATAGGAAGGATGTGATTGTGGTCTCAGGGTGGATTGCTGCTACCGTAGTTTTCTTATGGTGCTCTGGACTTGGGTTTATTCTTACAAAGTTGGATCTTAGGAATTCTAGTCTTCAGGTTTGGCTTTTTAAAAAAAACGTTTTGATGGGTCTTTAAGCTTTGACCATTATATTTTGTTTTTTAAAAAATAAAGATATTAATTTATTTACTTCTAATTTCTAATGTATCTTTTGATCTTGTTGTATCTGTTGCATTTGAACCCAGGTTTTTCTTTTTCATCCTTCGCTATCTGCCCAGCACTCAAGATTTTAAATTCAAAGACCAACTTTTTTGTTTTCTTTGCAACATACACAAAACTCTTGTCAGGAAGGGAAAAAGAGAAGATCAGCCTCTGAAAGAGACATGGACCATGCCTCTCCAATAGGCCTGGGGGACTGTTTCTTCTAGCTTGTCACCCAGAGGAATAAAAGTGTGAGGTACTCATCATTTAGCTATAAATTTATTCATTACCAAGAGCCACATCCCATTAATTTTAGGTAATTTGGTAATTCCCAATAGCTTCTGCTGCAGCATGAGATCCCCTCGGTTTCATGTCGAGTTGGTCTCCGGAGAGATGAGAACTCTATTATGTACAGATGCTCCAAAGGGCCAAACAATTTTCAGAGTGTTGACTAGCTTAACTGCTGCTTAGATTCTCCATGAACTCACCCTTCAAGCTGCCTCTGTCTCCTGGCTCTGAATGTAAGCCCCGGCAGAAACATAGACCACAAAGACATACAAACCAGTACCTCTGGGCTCTAGTAGTTTCTGAAGATTCAGGTGCTGTAGCCTTCTGTTACCCTGAATACCTTTAATGTGACTATTCTAGATTATACGTAACTAAAATCCAGCCGTGTTTGAGTCATACATCAGGGGGGCTACATTTTAATTATTATTGTGTCCAAGGAATGGGATTCTTGGTTGCCTTGACACTGTGGAATCCTTGGTGTAACTGATTTCTTGAAAACATAATTTCTCCAATGAGCTATGGATGGGCTGGCGGCTCTCCCTGCTCCTTGTTCAGTGCGCCCAGTCCAGCCCAGCTTGGGGCGGTGGAGATGGATTGTTGTTGAGGAAGCAGTTCTCAGCCTTCTTCTTTTCTTAGGAGCTTGTACTTCACCATCGCATGCATGTGTGCTGTCTGCTTTTCTCTGGTTTCTCTTTGCTTCTCAATAGTGGTAGATGTGGTTCCAGTTCTGCTCCGGAAGCCAGATGGGAACTGTGTTCTTCTAGATTTGTCCTTCTGCCCGTAGAGGTTGGAACTGAAAAATCTACTGTTGTGTAGGCTTTTGTTAGTTGAATGGTTAACCATTGAATTAGTTTGATTTGGGAATTACTTTAATAAAAATGAAAAGGGGTACAGTTAGTAGGGCTGACCCAGTCCTGAGGTGCTCTTGAAGAATGAGTTTAAAGAAAATATTTACATTTTGTTGAATAGCGCCATGCTGAGAGAGCCTGGCTTCTGAAGATGATGGGTTATTGGCGTATCTCTGACAGAGTGCCTTGTTGAAGGACCCATGTGAAGGGATGTGAGAGCAGACTAATTCTCCGGTGTGGCCCCTGCAGTATTAACAGGGGAGACTCTTTATTTGAAGTTCTCATTTTAGGGCTGCTGGGCAACTCCTGTTTCCTGACCTTCAGTAAACTTGATCTGAATGCTGGTGTTTGTGGATAAAGGAAGCTAATTTAATTGTCAGTGAGAGGCCTGCAAACCTTTCTTAGGCTTGGAGGACCGGCAAACAAGAGGATGGTTATGCTAGATTTTCGATCCTAAAAATAATTATGAGTCATGCAAGTGGCGGTAAAGCAGTAACTGCAGGACATTCAAAACGTCTTAGATCAGGGTGAGAATTAAGTCTGAGGAGGCTGGCCGAGAACTCTGTGAGAGTGAGTATCGGAGAGCAGAGTTCTAGCCTCTGGTGAGGAGCCATTAAAACACTAGGGCTTCCCACCATGGTAATTAAGTTTCTAGCTGTGGCATGAACTAAATATTGATTTTTGAAAAATTATGATATTTGAATCCTGGCTCTTTAAGTTCTTCGCTTTTCCATCCTAACCTGCTTCAAGGAAATTCAGTACTTTATTTAGGACAAAATAAGCTTTTTTTCCCCCTTTTTATCTTGTCTTTATTTTTCCTATGAGGAATTTTCAAATCCCTTAGTATTTGATCTTTAAGCAACAAACCACTTTTTTTGAGTATGTGTATTCAGTTGTTATCACCTTTATCATAGAAATAATTTATACGTTTCTTTTTATGTCATACAAATGAATTAATTCATCTGAAATTTTCCCTTGCACAAACACATTCTGACTGCCAGCATAACTACACGTTGTGTGTAGAAGTTTGGGCTGTGCTAGGATACCTGACTTTTTAACCAAACATTATTTTCTCAATAAATAGACCTTTTTAAAAATTCAGTTTGTTTTATGTATGTGAGTACACTGTAGTTTTCTAAAGACACACCAGTAGAGGGCACTAGATCCCGTTACAGAGAGTTGTGAGCCACCATCTGTTGCTGCGAATTGAACTCAGGACCTCTGGAAGAACAGTCAATGCTCTTAACCACTGAGCCATCTCTCTAGCCCCCACCTCTCTTTTTTTATAAATGAAAACACCACAGAGTTAATACTGTCGGCCACTTACAATCTGTGACTGACTGCAAGGTTAAGGACCCAGTGCCTGGGCCCCAGAGATTGTCTTTCTTTGCCTCCCCAGCACCCGATTTCAACCTTTTTGTCTACGGTTGGCTTATTTATACACGTTCTGGGCATTGAACTGTCAGGTCCTCATGATCAAGTGGCAAATACTTTCCCAACAATAGCTGTCTCCCTATCCCTTAGATAACCCTTCTTTATCGAGGTCCTTTGGAAAGGAAATTATGAGACGCTCACCTCCTCAGCTATACAGCAGACTCTGAGATACTGAGAGCAAGATCTGACTCAGGCCTCAAAGAAGAGATGAACTGATCTGAAGGTCCCCAACTGTAGAGATAAGGTCGTTACATCTAGCATCACATGTGCACCCATTTATACCTTAAGTCTTAGCACTGTCAGGGTCAAAGAACAAGTTGTTGGTTCTGGGTTTTGGGTTTTTTTTTTTTTTCTTTAAAGAATAATGTATCTTTGGCTCTGTGTCCGACAGTGATGTCTGGCATCCTGGCAGAGTATGTAAGATGCATCCGCTCTTACTCCCAGGAGTAACTGAATGGCTTAGTCAGCCCAGTTCGTTCTCAGTACTGGGGAAAGCACCTCAGCGTGCTTCCCTGTGGTGAGTCAGTGACATTGTAGTCACAGTGATGGCTTTGCTTGCTTTTTAGGAATAACTATCCCCGCCCCCCCACCAGCCGAAACACATGCTGCCATGATCAAGTCAGGTGTCAAACTTCCAAAGAACTGATACCCATACCTTTATTTAAAATTATTAAATTTCGAATATACATCATTTCCTTAGGTGCGAAGCCAGTTTGCTAAGAGTCTGGGTCCTGGGAGCTTTTGATGTCAGGATAAATGTGAAATATTGTCGGCACAGACTATTGAATGAGGGATAGGAAATACATAGTGTGTGTGTGTGTGTGTGTGTCTGTGTCTGTGTGTGTCTGTGTCTGTGTGTGTTGAGGGAGGAAGGTGTGGTCCAAGAGGGGAAGAAGTATTTACAAGTAAGTAGTAGGAAATAATGCAGTGGCGGGTCCAGAGCTGGACAAGGTACTAAGGGTTGGGAGGGTGTCTCAATTTATTAAGCTTTCTGAAGATTTAATTATAGAGTATAAGTGTTGGAATGTCTATTGACCCTTCTATTCTCTGAGTTTCTCCTACCTTACTGTCAAAAACTAGCCTTTAATGGTCAAACCATCAGAACAAATCAGACAACTTTTGCTAAGAAAATGTCTGCCTCCATTTCTCTCTCTCTCTCTCTCTCTCTCTCTCTCTCTCTCTCTCTCTCTCTCGTTTCTATAAACTACTATTACATTCCTAGGGATCTCAGTTCTGATTTATGATTTTAAGATAAGTGCCCTGATAATTTTTAGACCCCAGTGGCCTGATAAATATAAACTCTTTCTTTGACATTTACCATCCCTCCCTCCCAGGATTGGCACTCCAGACTAAGGCCCTGTGCTGTCTGGGTGACGTTCATGTGTCTTGGCCTTCTGAAGCCTGGACCAGTGTCTCAGCACCAGGTCAGGGGCCCTTGCTATGAAGATAGTCACAGGTGGAGGAGAACTTCTCGACAATCCTTCTGGACAGTCCTTGTGCTTTAGGAAAAAGAGTCTGATGTTTGCAAAGTGATTCTTATAAACATTTCAGTTGCTCATATATCTTTGGGATGTCTGTGGGTTTTGAAGATGCTTCATTAAAGCCCTGACTATACAGTATAAAGACTTCCGAGTTGAGGAAGATGGAGAGGAGAGGGACTTTCAAGAATGCATGAGAGCCAGGGAGGACCATGGGATGTGTCATGAGAAGGAGAAACTGGCTGGTGGTGTCAGGAAATGAAAATTAAAGAGCTTGTGGGATCTAGTATGTAAGCACCTTGCAAGATATTAACCTATAATATAGATTTTACCGAATTGACACTGGCCTTTTAGGTCGGCAGTGCCACTTCGTGAAACTGTTTCTCAAGTCAGTTTGGGAAGGCGTCGGGCTGCAGTTAGTGAAAAAGCAAGACCCTTCTGAGGCAAGGCTTCATTTTAAACAATCAATGTTTGTACTAATTTCACAATGTGGGCCCATCTTCCAGTTGCTAACAAGTTATCAGTGAGCTAACAGTATCTTTCTCCTTGCTAATGTCTGTAAAGACAATGACAACTGTAAGTCAGGTTGAGGTAATGTCAGTCTTAAAAGTAGCTCCAGTAAGACCTATAAGTAGGGCTACAAATGACTTATATACTTACATAGAGGAGGGTGCACACGCACGCACACAGACACACACACACAGACACACACACACACACAAGTGAAGGGGTACATTTTATTTACAAATAAATATTTCTAAAGTTTTTTTTTAATATAATTTAAGGTTTGTCAACACATTTTTTTTTTATATAGCCACAAAATAGATTTAAAAAGAAATCCAACCCACAGGAAATCAAGCTGACTTAATGATGAGGCTTTAATGTAAAACTTGTAGAAACAACGTTTGCTTCCCTGTCTGTAAGTCTGTGTAAGCCGGTGTGTCTGTCTGTGTATTCTCAGTGGTTAGTAAGCTCAAATATCTCCACATATCTTGAACATCCTTCCCTCCATTTCCACTCCTGGGACTTTCCTCCCATCCATCACCATCACCGTTGCCCCTTCCCTTTGTTCCTTGTTTCTTTTAAGCCTGTTTCCAATCTGGGAGCCGTGGTGCCTCCCTGTGTCTCCCCGTGTCTCCCCGAATCTCCCAGTGTCTCTGTGTGCCTCCGTGTGCAACCGTGTGTATCCGTGTGCCTCTATCCACTTCTCCTTTCCCAGATGCCCCGGGACAACATTGGAAACAGCACAGAGCACAGAAGGGAACAATTAGCTGAAATTTGGCCTTGGGAACTGTGGAGACCGACAAGCTTGCAACCACTTCCTAAGGACTTAGATTTTATTAATCTGTCTCTAAATTCACCCCTTCTCTTCCTTGCCTGTTACCAGCCTCCCTGCCTGACTTCTCTTCTCTTCTCTTCTCTTCTCTTCTCTTCTCTTCTCTTCTCTTCTCTTCTCTTCTCTTCTCTTCTCTTCTCTTCTCTTCTCTTCTCTTCTCTTCTCTCTTCTCTTCTCTTCTCTTCTCTTCTCAGATCAATGATTATATCAAAACAGAATTCTTGGGATTGCAACTTCGAGAGCTGGGTTTATCTCAGAATCCTACTTTCTCTCTGAGTGTGCTCCGGTTCTGGTACATTCAGGCACTAAGTCCTAAGAACAATTTCTTTTACCAAGGAAATAGATGAAAGTAGATTCCAGGGAAGGAAGCTGCTGCCTGGACCAGCGTAGGAACACCAGAACTGGCCTTTTCAAGCCACAAGACATTTTCTCCCTGGATATATTGCACACGCGCACGTCCAAACTACTGAATTAAAGTCTTCATTTTAGAACGATATTTTTGGGGGGAATTCCAAGGTGTTGACTATCTTTAGTAATTTCCAAGGCTATATTGAATAATTTTTTTAGTTGGTTCTTTAAAATGTATACCCTGTACCCTTCTTCAGCATATGTTTGAACTAATACAGTTATTATTAGACTTAGCATTCTGGTATACAGCAGTCTTCTCAAGCCAGTCTAGTACTATAGTAGAAGGTACTTGTTCAATGCTGGAAGATGGAATGCTGAGGTTTTACATGCTGAGCATCTGTTAAAAAATTCCCAAAGAGTCAGCCACTTACATTTTGTTAACTGGAAAATCCAGCCTGTCATCAAATGGGACCCCACCGACAATGCTTTCCAGAAGTTATCTTTGCAGAGTTTATACATTCCCCCCAGCCTTTCTAATTAATCAGCTGCTCACAGTAGTATATATGGCCACTGCTCCCAGAGGCCCGAGGGGCTGTTTACCTGGGTTGCATTTCTCCTTGCAGGGACTGGCTAGCCCTATCCCTTTCCTGCAGTTGAAATCTTTGATAGTTGGAATTTTGCAAATTTCAGTGAGTGCCGTGCATCCCCAAAAGCATATTGGGAGAACATAATCAAAATCAACTCTCCACCACAAAGATTCTTTTTTTCCCCCTTCCAAATATGCCTACAGAGATTGTGTTTTGATTTTTTTCATGAAGTGAATGGAATTCTAATTCAAGACAAATTAGAAAGATAAAATATAAACTCTTTCTTTAAATCTAAGCTGCTGCTTAGTTTGGTTTGGGGTTTCCATCTCTCAGATTGATATGGATAAAGAAATGCATATAGTTTAATCATATTACCTTTTGAAGATGCTTTGGATGTGGTGCGTACAGGATTTGAGTTATAATTCCATTCTCACAAGACTCCCCTTCTGTGACCGTTTCAGTAATTCTCGTTTAGAAGAGGCAATAGTTTATAGTTGTGCTGCCTTCTGTGTTTACTACATGAAGAAGACTTTCCTGGTCATCAAAAGAACCACCCCCCTTTATGAGTGGCTGAAAAGTTCACTTCTGTTTTAGTTCCTTGCTCCCCAAATGTTTTAAGTACTTCTTTAAGATGAAGAAGTCACATTGACTTAAAATTGTTTGCTACATCACATTTTCTCGAGTTACATCTCCACCTCTGATAAGCGCTGCTTTAGAACGTGAGTCACTGAAGAGACTTTTGAAAGAAACATGTATACATATATATATATATGTAAAGCTCTTTCAAAAGTATTCTCCCAAATCTGGACGACTTGTTATTTAAGAGCATGCGCTGTTCTCATAGAGGACCCAAGATTTGTTCTTAGCACCTTTGTCAGGTGACCCACAGCTGCTGTGACCCTGGGCAGGCTTCCCCTCTGCTTGCAATGATATTCTTTTCCCACTTACTTGAAATGATACATCATGACGCCACTGTTTCTCACTCTTTTTCTTGCAAGAGGGCATAGTTTTTGAATTCCTTACATGACGAACAGTGCAAAATCCTCCAACAATATGTTGTTTTTTACCCAGAAGAATTCTTACAATGTGTGTGTGAAAGTGGTGCTTCAAGAGATGCCAAGTTCTTCTTTTAATTTACTAGATACATTCCTTATTTACATTTCAAATGTCCCCTTTCCTAGTCCCCACCCCCCCCCAAATCCCTTAGCCCATCCCCCGTTTTCCTGCTCTCCAATCCACCCACTCCTGCCTCCTTGTCCTGGCATTCCTCCACACTGGGGTGGCTAGAAAGTCAGTTCTGAGAAGCTGACATTCCCTGCTCACAGCTGTGTGTTTGGAACATTAGCTCAGTAGTGCTCCCAGCTGATCCATTCATTGTCCGAACTTGACTTGCTTTTGACAGAATGAATATTACATTCCTATTGTAATTTCAGAATTTCAGAAATTTAACACAAATATCCTGGCTATATCATGTAGTGCTGCCTCATTTCCATAAATACTTTTGTTGAAAGCAAGCATAGATTTTTCTAATTCTCATCACTTTTTCCTTCTTCTAGTGTTTCGAACTTTTACCTTGATCACAAAAACTTCCAACTTGATTGCCTTGCTTCAAGGGTTGAAAATTTCCTTTTTAAAATAACTTGGTCTAAGAAAGCCTTTATTTAGTTCTCATTTGTAACATGTTTTAGAGAAGAAAAAAGTCACTGGTTTTATATTTGCTTTTTGCTTTAGTTTCTCATGTTTTTAATATGTTTTAATTTTATTTCGCGCGTGTATATATGCGTGCCAGTGTCACATGAGTGTGAGTTCTCAGAGGCCAGGAAAGCATGTCAGATCCCCTGGAGCTGGAGTTATGGGAGCTTGTTAGTTTCCAGATGTGGGCTTGGGGAACTGATCTTGGGTCCTTTGGCCAAGCCCTCTTGACCACTGAGCCATTGCCCCAACTCCTCTTGTGCGTTATATATAAAGCACATGACAGCATCTTTAGTTTTCTCATTTTTGATCTTTCATAACAACAATCCAAATGTGCATATTTTATACTTCTCCTGGAAATATCCTTGCATGGAAATATCCAATGGCAAATTTACCATATAAGTTATTAAAGGTGTTCTAGAGCCAAGTTACTCCTTGAGACCTCAGAGAGTTCTACATTTTTCACTAATTGGTTTTTATATTGAATGTTGAATTGTTTTTAGGTAACTATGGCTTGCAGAGGTATTTGCAATCGGTGTGTTGTATCAGCAATTGTTCTGGGGAAATTCTGTTAAAAGTTGTATTTGCTTTATTTATTCAACACATGTTCATTGACCATCTTTTTAAAGTTCATGATGGTGATGATGATGATGATGATGATGATGATGATGATGATGATGGTGTGTGTGTGTGTGTGTATCGGTTTGTGAATATATGAGTTGAGGTGTCTTTAGTGGTCACAACAGGGCCCTGAGCCCCCTGGAGCTGGAGTTATAGGCAGTTGTGAGTTCCTAACGTGTGCTGGAAATGAACTCTGGCCTTCTGCATGTACTTGCTTGCCCTTAACAACTGAGTACTATCATATTCCTTTTTAGAAACCACAGTCATTTTTTTTTTTTTATGTTAGCAACTAGGTGTACAGCACTAAGCATATTTAACAAAGATATTTTTGTCCTCCTGTTCTTTGCGTTCTGGTGGAGACATGGCAGGAAAACACCAAACAAAATATATGATGCCTCATGTAGGGAGTTTTTGGAATAAACTAACAGTAGAAGTGTAGACGAGGAAGTGTTGGGAGTGTTCTCCTTAAAATGCAGTGCCAGGGACGATGCCAGGAAAGTGGCATTTGTAGGAACCTGGAGGAGACGAGGGAACAGCTGACAGCTTCCAGGAGGGGAGGGAGGGAGTGTTCACCTGCAGGAAGACGTCAGGCTCTGGAAGCATTGGACTCCTTAGAGTGCAGAGGGGTTGGTGGATGCACAGGGACTAGGGTGGAGTTCCTTGAGGAGACAGGGCTGAAGAGAGGAGCCAGTCCACATGGTGAGTGCTTTGGCTTTATTTTGGTTGTGAAGCCACTGGGTAGCTTCCACACTGAAAATGTCATTAGAAACTCAGCTCTGGTTGGATCAATGGAACCTCTTGCTTATAATCTACATTGATATCTTCATTCTCTCAAAGGGTTTTACCACCTAGAATATCGTGTTTCTGTAGACTGGATTCTTAGGGTATATGTGTCTCCTATTAGATCCTCCAGGCTTTACAGCATCCACTTTCAGGTGTTCAAACTCAGCCAGTGTGTTCGTGTAGGAAGACTTGACTTCTGACCTCCTTGGGGGCTCTTGTAGTGGGATTTTCAAAATGGAAACACAAGCTGAGATTGTTCAAACACAATAACTTTTAGAGGAAGTTTTGAGTCTAGTAAATGTTCCTGTTCTTGTTTAGGAGACAAAAATGGACACACAGAGAAGAAACAGTTAAGGGGCGTTACCAATCGTTTCCTGGAGTGGGAAAGACAAATGCGAATAAGAGGGAAAGAAAGATAAGAAAGAAGGAAGAAAGAGCCAGACAGTGACCTAATACATCAAAGAAAAAATGGCCCACACACCAAAACCAGAAGAAAAGAAGCCTAGGAAAAATCTTCATGGTATGGGCACCTGTGATTAAGAAGTACCGGCTGCAGGGTCTATATCCCCCCACCCTGGCAGTTCTGCTTGGTGCTTGTCACAGGGTGAAAATCTCAGCAGCAGGCCTCCAGGTCCTCAGAATGCCCTGCCTTATATAATACGTTTGTGGTCAGCCAGCATGGGATCCAGCCACACCTTTTACCTTTCATATTATTCTTAAGTCGTTTCAGATTTTGGTACCTTTACTCTATGTGCTAACTCATTCTATATCCATCCATCTGTAGAACTTTTCCTCACCTGGATGATTTTATACCCCCACCTTAAATGGGAAGAAACTAGAAATTATCTGCTTTCTAGATGATTCCAATGTCTACACACTATTCAATTTAGGCAATGTTTCTGTTTCTCTGACATTTCTCTATGTGGTATTTTTCTATGTGGCTAATTTAGATAAAACATGTGTCAGATAACATTTTTTAGACTCACTCATCAAGATTATATGTATTTTATGCTTTTAAATTTCATTATGTAAGTCATTGTAAATGGTACTGTGTTATGTAAGGACATTTTCATAAAGAATACGCTGTGTGGAACATATTTCCTCAAAATTATATCTTTATGTCTTATGTAAAAGCATTAGTGGTTTGGGGCTTCAGAGATGGTTTCGTGGGTAGGGATGCAAACTGTGCAAGCATAAGGACCTGTGATTGGCCCCCAACACCTGGAGAAAAAGTTGAGTGGCCACACACAGCTCTCTTATCTCAATGTTGTAGATGGAGAAGGCAGGAGGATTCCTGTGACTTGCAGGATTGGCAGCCTAACTTCAGGGTCTTCAAATGACTTTATCTCAAGGGAATAAAGTGATGGACTAGGATACCTGATGTCCTCCTCTGGCTTCACACACACACACACACACATACACACACACACTTCACATGAAGTGTTAGGTTTTTTTTTTTTTTTATATATAGGTGGAGATGAAAAAGAGAAAAAAGGTAGTGTTGTTTTAAATAGAGTTTTCTCTTACAGTTGCTTTCCTGTGTGTTTCTCCCTGTGCTTTGCTAGCAGGGCATCTAGACTTGAAAGGTAATTGTGTTATAAATATTGTTATACTTTTCTTACAGATGTGTCACTGTGGAAGAGACTATACTTGGAATCTTGTTTTCTCTGTGAAATGGACATTTACCCTATTTGTGCCTTGAAGATGTCTGTCCTAAATGAAGTCACCAACTAGGCTATGGTAGAGACCCAAAGAGCTAATACGTTTCATAGAATTTAACAAATTATACTTTCATCTAAATCTGAGGTAGTGCTAGGTAAACGGAATGAGAAAAGCCCTTTTAAGTGAGTTACATTTCTTTCCTGAGGAAATTCTGAACCAGTAAGCTAATCACCTATTTCCTCAAGAGAATGAATCAGCTAATTATAAAGGGAGCTCCAAGGTCAAGTTTAAGCCAGTCTTTTCATTAGTCTAGGGACTACTTGGTTCATCCTTTGCATGGGGGAACTTCTGGAGTCACTGTGAACACTGTGATAGGTTTGAAATAACACTGGGGAAGAACATCAGGTTTCCATCAGTGCTGTTGGTAGACAGAAAGGGTGCACTTCCTCCTTAATAGTTACACCTACAAAGAGATGAGAGGGGAACAAGGAGGAGGAGAAGGAGGAGGAGAAGGATGATGAGGATGATGAGGAGGAGGAGGTGGAGGAGGAGGAGGAAGAGGAGAGGAAGAGGAGAAGGAGGAGGAGGGGGAGGAAAAGGAGGAGGAGGGGGAGGGAGGAGGAGGAGGTGGAGGAGGAGGAGGAGGAGGAGGAGGAGAAGAAGAAGAAGAAGAAGAAGAAGAAGAAGAAGAAGAAGAAGAAGAAGAAGAAGAAGAAGAAGAAGAAGAAGAAGAAGAAGAAGAAGAAGAAGAAGAAGAAGAAGAAGAAGAAGAAGAAGAAGAAGAAGAAGAAGAAGAAGAAGAAGAAGAAGAAGAAGAAGAAGAAGAAGAAGAAGAAGAAGAAGAAGAAGAAGAAGAGAGCAGCAGCAGCAGCAGCAATAGCTAACCTATGGCCATTGGCTGGAGTTTTATGGTGTGCTTGAGACAGAGTAGAGAGATCACAGTTTCAGAAGGTGCCTTGTCAATTTTGGTGAGAGAGTTAAAATTTTGTCTGTGTTGATGTGCTTCTCTATCATAGTTTTGGGAATTGCATGGCCTCTTTTCCCATAATAAGAAAAAGTAAAACAGAAGAAAAACAAAGTTGGCCAGAGCTCCTGGCTAAGCTCTGGGGTTGGTTCTCAGTGTGACTTGTTATGGGTTTGGTGCTGAGCTGGACCCAGAGGTACTGGTGCTGGCAGTACTTGTTCACAATTGGCCTTGGCATTTAGCCGATGGAGGAAACATCTTCTTAACAGCAGATAATAAAGTGTGATTCCCAACAAGCCATTCTTCAGATGATGTATCAGTGAACCAAACAGAGAGAATATAGATGTGATTTCAGAGGAACAGTTTATAGTAGTATGCCTCTTCCCATGATTCTTAAATGACAGCAATGAACACATCAATGTCTCAGTGGGGTTTAAAAATGTTTAGTAAATGGATTGTGGCAATTTAAAATATTTTCAGAATTCATTTATAATCCATTATAAACCCTCCATTGAGTATGGGGTACTGTATGTTTTGTACAAAGGAATGAGAAAAATGAAACAGGCCAAATCCCTCAAGACAAAACAAAGTAAAGATAATTTGGGTGTCAGTGTTCAGAGCCCAGACTAGAAGAGACTATATGAACTTCCACTTGTCATGTTGAGTGGGACTTGACAAGTCAGTGTTTTCCAAAGGCTGAGCTCCATCCTTAGAAGTAAACTGACTGTGGTGTTCTAGCCTGTTTTTACAAAGTATGCATGGGTTGGAGTTACAGGCAGACTGCCAGTTACACTGTCCATTGTTACTCTATAGTCACTCCTACAGATCCATGTTGGAGAACTCTGAATGTGCCATGCCCATGGACTTGTTAGTTTTAATGTTCTTTAAATACAGTAGGCTCTTGGAATGTTCTAGCAAAAGTGACTACATAAGACCTACTGTAGCTTGAATGTACAGGATTATGTTCATTTTTTCCTCTTTCTTTGTTGTAAATTGTGTGCATGGAAGCTAATTAGAATGCCTTTTAGTTTTCAGTACCATGACGTTCCTTTTGTCGACATCAACAAGCAAAACACCCACTTTGAATTCTGTGACCTATACTGTGTCAAATGGGATGGAATTAGAAGTCTTTAATATTGATGAAATTATTGCTATACCAGTAAGATGAGTAGAAAAGACTAATTCCATGCTTTTACTCTCAATAACTATAGGCCTGTTAAAATTACTTGTAATTCATGTAATCTTCCTGTAATTTTACAACCCCCTTTAAAGATGTACTCTAGCCTCAGACTCTTTTGGTGAGGCTTGGAGAATCTATCCCTCGCAGCTCTTGACATTATACAATGTGCAGTCTGAGTTCTTGACTCCCACTATTTGTTCAATAATCAACAATTTGACAATTTATTGGAAATCATTTCCAGAATCAAAGCATTCCATAGGGGAAGTCAGAAGGCTCTCTCTTATCAAACCATAATATAAATGATTTTGCTTTGGAATTGAAGACAAAAATATTGATGAGTTTTACCCAAAATTTTATAATGTGATCTTAAAGATTTAAAAAAAAAATTAAAAAACAAAAACAAGCAAAAAGTATTAGTTAAAACTCTTGAGGTGAGAGGCATGCAGCGGTAACTTGGCGAATGACTTTGTGTGTGAGAATGAGGCTAAGGGATGGATAATCAGTGTAGGAGATAGCCATTCGGTAACAGACCCTCCTCCTGTGAGCTGGGCAGCTGAGGGGAAGAGAGCAACAGTGTAGCTACCATTCTCATTGGTTTACTTACCTTTCTTTTCCTGCTGTTTCAATAAAATATCCTGGCCAAAGGCAATCTAGGGAAGAAAAGCTTCATTTTCTCTTAAATTTCCACAGAAAGCGCAGTCCATCCTGGCTGAGAATTCATGAGAGGGTTCAGGGTAAGGGTGGGGGTAGAGGCAGGAGGGTGAGAGCTCCTATTTCACAGCCATGCAGGAAGGAGGCATGGGGGTGAGGGGTGAGCAAGTGGGTCTGTACTGATGCCTCAAAGCCCACCTGAAGCAATATGGCAATATGGCCTCCTGCAGGGCGCTACTCCCAAGGGTCCGGTAACTTTCCAGATCGCTCCACCCATGAGAACCATGTCATGAAATAAATGAAATAAGTGAAATAAATGGGGCACATTTCTCATTCAAACCACTATATCAGGTAAAAGTAAAATGAATAATTCATCTCGAATAACAATTTTGCTTAATCCCCTAGATAAGTATATTTTCTTTTGAGTATCAGAAAATCCAAACGATTTTTAATGAAAGGCCTTGCTCCTTCCCTGAGATAAGCCCAGGATTCTTTTAAAGAAAATTCAGCTTTAGAAATCTATTTAATAAAGAGATTATGACTCAGTTTTGAATGAAGTAGATTAAAATAGAGGCGGAAATGTTCCAGCATGGGTTAATTTTACCCTTTTCAGTTGTCTATTATTTTCATAACAGAAGTTAGCCGGAGGCAGGCAACCAAATGCTCACGCCCAAAACTTGTTGTTAATTGTGAACTACACATCTTCATGTGTCCATAATATCATCTTAAGAAACTGTCCTCTGAAATGCTCTCAGATCTGAAAATGGAAGTATGTTGCAAATATTCTGGCTTCCTTTGGGTGTAAATATATCTATATGGAACTCAGCTGCTTAGCTGGCAGGAGACTGTGTTTTCTTCACAAGTTTAATTGTCAGGTTTGTTCTTACAGCCAGTGTCTCTCCATTTTCTGATTGTAATAACATGGTGTGCCGGAACCTAGAGCACATTAATCTAACACTAGAATCAAGAGGTTTTTCTTCATGGAAAATGATCACTATATGCTCAAAACCTTTTGGGGGGCTTTCTTTCTTGTAAATTCAGCTCCAGTCTTATGGGGGGGGCATCTTGCTAATGAAGAAAATTAGGAAATCCTTTGATATTGAGGTTGAGTTTCGATAATTCCTTAGCACTTCAAACAATCCAACTAGAGAAGTTTCCTTGTACTGCTACATGTTATGTAAATTGTTTCCAGAATATCTGAGGATCAGGGCTGAATAGTATTTATTGACTATTACTAGCCTATCTGGGGATGAGGGCTGTATAGTATATATTGATTATTCAACTTATTCTAGGTATGTTCTAGTTTTAAGAGTGCTTAAATTATAAGAAAAATAAAGCATTAGGTAATAAACTTTATTGTTCAGGAGGGCTGTTTTAGTATAGTATTTAATTTCCCTTTGAGATTGTGCCTCTGTGTGTGTGTGTGTGTGTGTGTGTGTGTGTTTAGAACTTTGAGAAATTCTTCTAGGAGCCCAGCCTTGATTACTCTTAACGTAACCTTTGTCATTAAGTATATAATCTGACATTTCCTACTATGGAATTTTTGATTTTATCTCTGTCCTTTTATTCCACATTACTAGATTTTCAAATCACTAAATAAATGTTTTTGCCGTATATGTGTGTGTGTGTGTGTGTGTACACAATCCTAGAAGACAATTTTGAACATTGTTTCCAGGCACTGTCCAGCTTAATCTTCGAGATATGGTCTCTCTTGATGGACTGGAGCTCATTGCATAGTCTAAGATGGTTGACCAGTAAGCCTGAGATCTACCTTGTCTTCATGAATGCTGGAGTTTTTACACTTTTGCTCCCAGGACTGACATCTTTCTTTTTTCTTTTCTTTTTCTTTTTCTTTTTTTGTTTTTTTTCTTTTTTTGTTTTTTTCTTTTTTCTTTCTTTCTTTCTTTCTTTCTTTCTTTCTTTCTTTCTTTCTTTCTTTCTTTCTTTCTTTCTTTCTTTCTTTTTTTTGTGTGTCTTCTGGAGTCTAACTCAGGCTCTTAAGCACTTGCAAACTGAATTATCTCCTCAAAGCATTCTTGAGAATCAAAGCTTTCTAGTATAGCTGAGGTCCTCAACCTCACACGCCTCTGTTTCCCAGAGGCTCTTAAATTTTAGAGCAAAGTAGGACTGAATCATTTTTCAGGATTCAGTGTTGGATGAATAAAGCAGTTTCACATGTTTTTCTTAAAAAGAAAAAAATGGAATGAAAATTTTGACTCTTATTCAGCAAAGGAACCATGAATTTTGTAATGGCAGGAAAAAACATACAGATTGTTAGCGAAAGTGATGGGAACAAATTAGTAGTAAAACATTCTTTCATTGGTTTTAGATTGCTTATAGGGTTTATGAGATGTTTATTAACCCAGCTTCAAAATGTTACGTACTTCCCATCACCAATCGATTGATCAGTCGGGTGGTCAGCCTACCTGTCTTCCTTCCTTCCTTCCTTCCTTCCTTCCTTCCTTCCTTCCTTCCTTCCTTCCTTCCTTCCTTCCTTCCTTCCTTCCTTCCTCCCTCCCTCCCTCCCTCCCTCCCTCCCTCCCTCCCTCCCTCCCTCCCTCCCTCCCTCCCTCCCTCCCTCCCTCCCTCCCTCCTCTTCTTTCTTTCTTTCTTTCTTTCTTTCTTTCTTTCTTTCTTTCTTTCTTTCTTTCTTTCTTTCTTTCTTTCTTTCTTTCTTTCTTTCTTTCTTCATTCCTTTTTAAAAATTTCTCCTCCTTCTCCTCCTTCTTCTTGTGCTCCTTCTTCCTCTTCCTCTTCCTCCTCCAACTTCTTTTGTCTTTTCTATTTTTTGAGCCAGGGTTTTACCATGCAGTCTTAGTTGGCCTGGAACCCGTTTAGAACAGGCTAAAGGAAGCGCTGGCAAAAACAACGTATGGGTCATGGGGATCAATTCCAGGACATTTTGAATGAGCCTCCCACCCACCCATTTCCTCTTAGTCTACTGGAACTCTTCATCCCACCCTCCTGAAGGTGTTTTGAGTCTGTCTCCATCACTGGCCTTCCCTGTTATTTTTGCACGTGTTTTACTGGGCTGATGGGTGAGCTGCACTTTCCACTGCTGTGCATGAGGTTTTTTTCCATTGCTTTCTCTAAATCAATTGTTTCCAGAAATGAATTTAAACTTCACAATTACAATTCGCTCGTTCTGATGTTTGTGAGAAGTTGCCCTTATACTATCACGCACTATGACAAATCTTGGGTGTAACTTTTTTTTTTTAATCAAGGGGGGAAATTCAACAGTGACAGAAGAGTGCGTGCTTCAGCTTTTCCATAGTTCGATTCCAAACTTTATTTTTCCAAATGGAAAAAACAAAGAGTAATTTAATAACACAGTGCAGGTTTTTCCTTGGTTAATATAAACTAAGTTATCTTTGATAATAAAAATGAAGTTACCATTTGAACTATTATTTGCTTTTGTGGGATCTGTGAGGGCAAGACCCAATTCTTTGGAGTCATTTCTCTCTTCCTTAGGATAAAGCAAACATGCATATATTTTTACAGCTCCGCCACACTCCCTTTCCCCTCGCCTTTCCTTTCTTTTCTGGAATTTCCTGCATTCTTTCTTTGTCATCTGCATCTCTTTGCTCTCTTTTCCTTCTATCAAGTTTATTAAGAATCTGTTCTAGTCCAGTCTAATGGTGACCCACAAGCTGTGGAAGGAGAGGGGCGTATAATTTCCTGTGGCACTTCCTCTTGTGTTGACAAGTTGTTGGCTCATTCTCAGGTCCTTGAGTCTTACACAGGACCCCTGACTGAGTGTTCTCTTATGCAGAAGGTAACTGAGGTGAAGTTTAACTTATGTGTTGTTGTAGAATTGTAACGTTTTAGCTTCATACAGTTTCTTTTATGCAATATCCATTGTACACAGGTGACTGTGATGATCCTACTGATCTCATCATGTTGCCCGGGTTTCCCATGGAGATTTTGCACAGAGGACATGGCAGTCTGTCACAA